>NC_084566.2:42564124-42621624 GCF_033978685.3 Nerophis lumbriciformis | reverse complement strand
CATATGAGGAGGTGTGATCAAGTTAGGACATAAATAATGGTCCCAATATGGAAAGCCATTGCATCTAATACAGAGCCAAATACTAGAGTCCGTGAACATTGCTTCAAAGTCAGGATTTTTTTTGTTTCTACCCTTCTTGAGACACCAACAAGGAAAAGTAGTTTCCATATGAGGAGTTAGGACATAAATCATGGTCCCGATACGGAAAACCATTGCATCTAATAGAGAGCCAAATACTAGAGTCCGTGAACATTGCGGCAAAGTCATGATTGTTTTTGTTTCTACCCTTCTTGAGACATCAACAAGGAAAAGTAGCTTCCATATGAGGAGGTGTGAACAAGTTAGGACCAAAATCATGGTTCCGATACGGAAAACCATTGCATCTAATAGAAAGCCAAATACTAGAGTCCGTGAACATTGCTCCAAAGTCAGGATTGTTTTTGTTTCTACCCTTCTTGAGACATCAAGAAGGAATATTAGCTTCCGTATGAGGAGGTGTGAACAAGTGAGGACATAAATAATGGTCCCAATTTGGAAAACCATTGCATCTAATAGAGAGCCAAATACTAGAGTCCGTGAACATTGCTCCAAAGTCAGGATTGTTTTTGTTTCTACCCTTCTTGAGACAAGAAGGAAAAGTAGCTTCCATATGAGGTGTGAACAAGTGAGGACATAAAAAATGGTCCCAATATGGAAAACCATTGCATCTAATACAGAGCCAAATACTAGAGTTCGTGAACATTGCTCCAAAGTCAGAATTTTTTTGTTTCTACCCTTCTTGAGACATCAACAAGGAAAGGTAGCTTCCATATGAAGACGTGTGAACAAGTTAAGACATAAATCATGGTCCCGATACGGAAAACCATTGCATCTAATGGAGAGCCAAATACTAGAGTCCGTGAACATTGCTCCAAAGTCAGGATTGTTTTTGTTTCTACCCTTCTTGAGACACCAACAAGGAAAAGTAGCTTCCATATGAGGAGGTGTGAACAAGTTAGGACACAAATCATGGTTTCAATACAGAAAACCATTGCATATAATACAGAGCCAAATACTAGAGTTCGTGAACATTGCTCCAAAGTCAGGATTGTTTTTGTTTCTACCCTTCTTGAGACATCAAGAAGGAATATTAGCTTCCATATGAGGAGGTGTGAACAAGTGAGGACATAAATCATGGTCCCAATACGGAAAACCATTGCATCTAACAGAGAGCCAAATACTAGAGTCCGTGAACATTGCCCTAAAGTCAGGATTTTTTTGGTTTCTACCCTTCTTGAGACATCAACAAGGAAAAGTAGCTTCCATATGAGGAGTTAGGACATAAATCATGGTCCCAATACGGAAAACCATTGCATCTAATAGAGAGCCAAATACTAGAGTTCGTGAACATTGCTCCAAAGTCAGGATTTT
Organism: Nerophis lumbriciformis; assembly: GCF_033978685.3. Taxonomy (NCBI): domain Eukaryota; kingdom Metazoa; phylum Chordata; class Actinopteri; order Syngnathiformes; family Syngnathidae; genus Nerophis; species Nerophis lumbriciformis. The sequence goes on along the minus strand of NC_084566.2, from coordinate 42,620,214 downwards.
TTTGTTTCTACCCTTCTTGAGACATCAAGAAGGAATATTAGCTTCCATATGAGGAGGTGTGAACAAGTTAGGACCAAAATCATGGTCCCGATACGGAAAACCACTGCATCTAATAGAGAGCCAAATACTAGAGTCCGTGAACATTGCGCCAAAGTCAGGATTTTTTTTTTTGTTTCTACCCTTCTTGAGACACCAACAAGGAAAAGTAGTTTCCATATGAGGAGGTGTGAACAAGTTAGGACCAAAATCATGGTCCCGATACATAAAACCATTGCATCTAATAGAGAGCCAAATACTAGAGTCCGTGAACATTGCTCCAAAGTCAGGATTGTTTTTGTTTCTACCCTTCTTGAGACACCAACAAGGAATATTAGCTTCCGTATGAGGAGGTGTGAACAAGTGAGGACATAAATAATGGTCCCAATTTGGAAAACCATTGCATCTAATAGAGAGCTAAATACTAGAGTCCATGAACATTGCTCCAAAGTCAGGATTTTTTCGGTTTCTACCCTTCTTGAGACACCAACAAGGAAAAGTAGCTTCCATATGAGAAGGTGTGAACAAGATAGGACACAAATCATGGTTTCAATACAGAATACCATTGCATATAATACAGAGCCAAATACTAGAGTCCGTGAACATTGCTCCAAAGTCAGGATTGTTTTTGTTTCTACCCTTCTTGAGACAAGAAGGAAAAGTAGCTTCCATATGAGGTGTGAACAAGTGAGGACATAAATAATGGTCCCAATACGGAAAACCATTGCATCTAATAGAAAGACAAATACTAGAGTCCGTGAACATTGCTCCAAAGTCAGGATTGTTTTTGTTTCTACCCTTCTTGAGACATCAAGAAGGAATATTAGCTTCCATATGAGAAGGTGTGAACAAGTTAGGACCAAAATCATGGTCCCGATACGGAAAACCATTGCATCTAATAGAGAGCCAAATACTAGAGTCTGTGAACATTGCGCCAAAGTCAGGATTTTTTTTGTTTCTACCCTTCTTGAGACATCAACAAGGAAAAATAGCTTCCATATGAGGAGTTAGGACATAAATCATGGTCCCAATACGGAAAACCATTGCATCAAATAGAGAGCCAAATACTAGAGTCCGTGAACATTGCGCCAAAGTCAGGATTTTTTTTGTTTCTACCCTTCTTGAGACATCAAGAGGGAATATTAGCTTCCATATGAGGAGGTGTGAACAAGTTAGGACCAAAATCATGGTCCCGATACGGAAAACCATTGCATCTACCGGTAATAGAGAGCCAAATACTAGAGTCCGTGAACATTGCTCCAAAGTCAGGATTTTGTTGTTGATTTAATGTGCATACAAAAGTAAACATTGACAGGTGCAAAGGCAGCAATATACGATAAAACAAGACGGCAGCTAAAGAAGCGGATTTTACCACTTCCGGTGCTGACGTAAGACAAGTCATATGTGAGCATAGGATGAACAAATACACTACACTACTAAGACTATAGTGGACATTAACAGTTAGATTCTACAGCTGGGTTGCCCAAAGTGAGGCACAGGGGCCATCTGTGGTCCCTGACTCCTTTGTCACCGCTGGTCAATATATGAAATAACAAGTGTATGTAAAAATTTGAAGTGCTCCCTCTCTGGTCAACATATGTAAAAAGTGTGTAAGAAATTGATATGCGCCCCTTTTGGTCAAAATTAATTAAAAAAAAATGTAATAAATATGTATATGAAGACATACTGTAATAACTTGAAGTAAATAATGAAGATTAAAAACCAATTACAAACAAAAAACTCCCAGAAAATGTATTTACATAAAGCAGTCTTTTCCTCACAATGTGTTGACTTTTTTCTTTTAAAATTGGGAACAATTTCTCATATTCTGTTGCTGTAATATTGCAATATTTTCTCGCAAAAGTATTACTTTTTAATGCAAAATGGTGACATCTGTCATATAAAATTTTGACTTTTTTCACAATATTGTAACATTTTTTGGTCTTGTAAAATAGTGACATTTTTTGAGCAGAATTATAACTTTTGTCATGATTTTGCCAAGTAAAATTCCGATTATTATCATAATATTGCCAAAATGTTTACGTTTTCCTATAAAATTGCAACTGTTATTGAGTAAAATTCCAACTTTTATCATAATGTTGCACAAATTTTGACTTGCATTGAGTAAAATGACTTTTATTATAATACTGCCAAAATTCTACGTTTTTCTTGTGAAATTGTGACCTTTTTCTTGTGAAATTGCAACAAATTTTTCACAATAAATTTTTTTATATTTGCATCGTATGTATATATTATTAATGTTGTAAATACACTTCTTTATATATCTAGAAAGGCTGGTCCTAAAGAGGGAGGCATTTTTTAAGAGGTCTCAAGAGGTAGGAAATACAAGAGAGTGTGTGTGTGTGTGTGTGTGTGTGTGTGTGTGTGTGTGTGTGTGTGTGTGTGTGTGGTGGAACCTGCACCACACCAAAGTGAGGTCACGACTTGGCTCAGGCAGGAAGTGCACTGCTGGCCGCCAGGGGACTCTTAACATTACGGGCCTTACTGAAAAGATCAAATAAAACGACACAGTATTAACTCCGAGGGAACAATGACAAATAAATATTCGATGGATCATACCCGTAGTCTCGGTCTTACTTGACACTTGTACTTTCGTTTTCTCGTTGAGGCGGTTTCAAATAAAGAAAAGCAGACATTTGTTTAAACCTGACAAGTTCATTATATTCCGTGACGCACAAACGAGTACCAACAACCAATGGCTGCAGACGGAGAGGAAGTCGGACGTTTTGGGGCTCAAATGGAAATCTCGGCGACAAAACAGCGACGTATTTTAACTCCATGGGACGAAACGGGTCAACATCCTGGAGTTACGCATCCCCCATTTGTCACGGGGCCAACAGGAAATGACTAAAAAAGTCGAGTCACATGTTTAACAACAAGGACTTGTTTTTTTTGGTTGTAATATTTCATCCCAGGAAGCCAAAGGCGTCTACCAAAATAAGAGCGCACGGTAACGCAGAGCAACAGAACTGTTCTGATTCTTTCCATCGGGACACGAATGTGGAAAAGAGGTTGTGACGACTAGTGCTGAACAAAGTGTGCAAACTCCAGTTGGGACGTGAGATGTTGGAGATGTGGAGAACAAATGCCAGCTGCGAGGGTGGACAGCGAAAAGGCAAAAGCGACACGGTTAAGAAACGGGGAGATCAGGTCCATCTTTTATGGGGCTGAAGTGACGCCCCGGACCCTCATGTCCATTTTGGGGGCCGAGAGGTGTGACCACCAGGTGGAGGTATTCTTCACACAAATAAGACAAGTCCATGTTCAAAAGTCACTATTCCCTCACACTGTTGTCAAGTCAACATGTGTCCTTCATTGTTGCCATAAGCTGCCTCTCTCTCACACACACACACACACACACACACACACACACATCCATGATATGAATATTTACCTCACGACTTGTACATCAGGACCACAAGCGTACACGTCTGTGTGTCTTTTTTTGGACAAAACATTTGTAATGTTCCTAAACTTTCAATAGGATTGACTTTGAGTTCAACAGAAATGAAAAACACCAAAGATAAATATACTCTAACTTGAAGGAGACACAATGCAATCATTTGTAAAATAGTAACATTAAACATGTGTTGTGTAAAAGACACACAGACCACACACACACATACACACACACACACACACACACACGTATGTTTGCATTAATGCAGCTGTCATGTTCTGTAAGTAAGAATATTTTTCATGGGCACACCTTGTGGGCACCATGCACACACACACACACGCACGCACGCACGCACGCACGCACGCACGCACGCAACGCGAGCACGCATGTACTCTCGTGATGCTCGCGGCGCACACACACACACACACACACACACACACACACACACACACACACACACACACACGCTCGCTCGCGACGAACGCACGCACACTTGCGACGTACGCAAGCACGCTCATGACGCAACGAACGCACGCACGCACGCTCGCGATGCAACGCAAGCACGCATGTACTCTCGTGATGCTCGCGACGCACACACACACACACACACACGCAAGCACGCTTGTGATGCAACGAACGCACGCACGCAACGTACGCAAGCACACTCGCGACGCAAGCACGCATGCTCTCAACGCACGCACGCAAGCGACGCAACGAATGCACGCACGCTCGCGATGCAACGCATGCTCGCGATGCAACGCATGCTCGCGATGCAACGCAAGCACGCATGTACTCTCGTGATGCTCGCGACGCATGGACACACACACACACGCAACATACGCAAGTACGCTTGTGACGCAACGAACGCACGCACGCGACGTACGCAAGCACACTCGCGACGCAAGCACGCACGCTCTCAACGCACGCACGCGACGCATGCACGCGACGCAACGAATGCACACACGCACGCTCGCGATGCAACGCAAGCACGCTCGCAGCGCACGCACACTTGCGACACACACACGCCCGTGCCGGACGCACGCACGCAACGTACGCACACTCACGACGCATGCACGCTCGCAATGTACGCACGCATGCTCGCAACGTACGCACACTTGCGACGCACACACGCTCACAACGTACACTCGCAACGTACGCACACTCACAACGCATGCACACTCGCAACGCACGCACACTTGTGACGCACGCACGCTCGCAGCGTACACTCGCAACGTACGCACACTCAATGCATGCATGCTCGCGACGCTTGCACGCTCAAGACGCACGCACGCTCAAGACACGACGCAAGCACGCTCGCAACGCACGCTCGCGGCGCACGTACGCTCGTGACGCACGCACGCTCAAGACGCACGCACGCTCAAGACACGACGCAAGCACGCTCGCAACGCACGCTCGCAGCGCACGTACGCTCGCGACGCACGCACGCTCAAGACACGACGCAAGCACGCTCGCAACGCACGCACGCTCGCAGCGCACGTACGCTCGCGACGCACGCACGCACGCACGCTCAAGACGCACGCACGCTCAAGACACGACGCAAGCACGCTCGCAACGCACGCACGCTCGTGACGCACGCTCGCGACGCACGCTCGCGACGTATGCACGCTTGCGACGCAACGCACGCACGCTTGTGACGCACGCACGCTTGTGACGCACGCACGCAGGCAACTCACGCACGCTCGCACACTAGGTACGCACGCAACACAAGCACACACGCTCGCGACACACACACACACACACACACACACACACACACGAGCACGCACACACACACACACACACACACACACACACACACACACACACACACACACACACACACACACTCGCACGCACGCACGAGACCCTCAGGCGTGCTGTGCGGCCAGGTCCTGGTTGATGAAGCGCCGTAGCCTCTCCAGGTACTGACTGTAGAGCTCGATGTCGTTGTGGCCAGCACCTTCCACCCAGAGCGGCTCCACAGCCTTGGGGCAGCGCTCGAAGAGGGCCAGACCGTGGGAGAAGTCGATGACCTCGTCCTCTGTGCCGTGGATGATCAGCACGGGAGACGGGATCTTGGACACCTTCTCTATGCTGGGGAGAGGGAAAAAAAAAAGAAAAAAAGACCAGATTTACTTGATCAGATTTGATTGATTTGTTTTATTCTGGTTAGTTGGTATGTTTGACACCTGGCAATGCTCCACGATGCTATAGTTCCAATAAAACTGCGTTCATTTAGCACTCGGCTTCTAAAACCTATTGCTTCGTGCTGACATGAAAAACGGGAACATGGCAGCTTCAACCGACAAACTAGGGCGGGGCCACATTGACCAAAACTGATATTTTTAGGCGGAGTCGCGATACACGATATATGTCGTCATTTTAAACAAAACGTGTAAAGTGTTTAGTTTAAACTCAACACCACATTACTGTTACTACCAGTGTTCTGAAAATTACTTGTAAAAAAGTAATACATTCTAATTACTTGTTGTTAACAAAAAAGTCATTTAATAACTGAATTACACTTTAATAAATGTAATTAAATAGTAGGGAAAGTAGCTTCGTGAGGCGGAAATTATTTAGCAAGACAACATGAACGGTAAGAAAGGGAGCGTAATCACTGAAATCGTCATTTTTAACATCGATGTACATTTCTGGAAGTTGTGATGTTAGACATCATTAAAAATGTGTATATTTTGCCAAATAAATGAGAGATTTTTTTTTGCACATTTAAAATGTGAATGTAAACAAGTCTGTCTCCTTCAAAGTGTATTTTCTAGAACAACAAAAGAGCTGGTACTTTAATTCCAGGAGCGAAATAGGGGTTACTTTTGTTACATATTTGATCTAACTACCATATTGTCTAAAATATAAGCCACTACTTTTTCCCCCAAGCTTTGAACCCTGCGGTTTATACAAAGGTGCGGCTAATCTATGGATTTTTCTTCGCTATCAGCTAAATTATGTAATGGATTTAGTAAAGAAGTCAATTAATGTAGTAAAATGATCCACTTAAAGAAACTGTACTTTAAAAGTGTTTTTTAATGTACAAAGAAGAAGAATCCTGATAAACATTTGGAACCTTATTTAAAAAAGAGAAAATCGTATTCATCTCATAAAGGATGAATAAGGACATCAATTAATTATGTTTTGTTTAATCAGCCGTTTTACTGCCGCGTTAGACATTACTATTAGGGTATGTAAATAAACATTTATAAAATACAAAATATATATATAAAATGGTATAAATCTGTGGCTAATACATCAAAAACATTTTTTTCTTCTTCTAAAATTGTATATACCGGAGCGGCTTATAGTCTGGAAACTACCGTCAAAAAAACATGTGCATCATCTCTGTCATCGTATTTTTTTCTGTCCTTAAAAGTAAAAAAATCATAACACATTTTTGGCCATAGGGCTCAGCCCTGAAACAAACATCTTGTAATGTTTCCCTTCATCTTGCAAGCCAAGGCTGAAATGGTGAGGAACAGTGAGGAAAAAGGAGAGGGCTTACTTGGGGAAGGCATCGAAGCAGTAGGTCTTCTTGGTGTCGGGGAAGGCCACTCTCATACCGGAGGTGAGAGGAGAGTGTAGAACCACAGCAGCACACTCGAAGCGTGACGCCAAGTCCACCGTGGGCACCGTGCCGATGCTCTGTCCATACAGGATGATGTTCTCAGGGCTGATACCGTACCTGAGAGAGATTTGCAATGTTTCAAACGTCTGGTAAGACCCGGGTTTGCAAAACAGATGTTCAGGGTTGAAGTTCAGCTTGTGAGACCATCAACTTTCTCTGTCCTACAGTTAAAGTATTGACACTGTTCGCAATTGTCGGAGGCAGATATTTACATATATCCGTATTTAAGTGTTACTTCTTTAATTTCATAATCATATTACAAAACAGCTAGTGTTTTTCTTCCAATTGTGGTCTTTTGGTTGTCTGCAAATACTGTGTGCTAAACCTTGACTGTGGAATGTAAGGAGGAGAGGTACTCCTTCTTTTATCTCTTCTTATGTCCAGGTGCGGAGAACAATGGGCATGTGTTTGGGCTGGAAAGACAAGACAGTGAGGGTGGGAGGGAGAGAGACTTTATAGAATAGAAGGTTTCCATTTTTAGGGCAGACCATCTTAGCTGCACGATTGAATGTTCTATGCTGGACTGGTCTCATTATATTTACAAAGCTTTGCAAATATATTACAAAATACCTATTCTGTCTCTGGTGGTTCTTCTACTCAGCTTTAAGTGTCATAAAGAACTTGGGAGGAACAACTGGTCCAAACGCAACACTATATACACACATATATACATATAAGTATACAGGTAAAAGCCAGTAAATTAGAATATTTTGAAAAACTTGATTTATTTCAGTAATTGCATTCAAAAGGTGTAACTTGTACATTATATTTATTCATTGCACACAGACTGATGCATTCAAATGTTTATTTCATTTAATTTTGATGATTTGAAGTGGCAACAAATGAAAATCCAAAATTCCGTGTGTCACAAAATTAGAATATTACTTAAGGCTAATACAAAAAAGGGATTTTTAGAAATGTTGGCCAACTGAAAAGTATGAAAATGACAAATATGAGCATGTACAATACTCAATACTTGGTTGGAGCTCCTTTTGCCTCAATTACTGCGTTAATGCGGCGTGGCATGGAGTCGATGAGTTTCTGGCACTGCTCAGGTGTTATGAGAGCCCAGGTTGCTCTGATAGTGGCCTTCAACTCTTCTGCGTTTTTGGGTCTGGCATTCTGCATCTGCCTTTTCACAATACCCCACAGATTTTCTATGGGGCTAAGGTCAGGGGAGTTGGCGGGCCAATTTAGAACAGAAATACCATGGTCCGTAAACCAGGCACGGGTAGATTTTGCGCTGTGTGCAGGCGCCAAGTCCTGTTGGAACTTGAAATCTCCATCTCCATAGAGCAGGTCAGCAGCAGGAAGCATGAAGTGCTCTAAAACTTGCTAGTAGACAGCTGCGTTGACCCTGGATCTCAGGAAACAGAGTGGACCGACACCAGCAGATGACATGGCACCCCAAACCATCACTGATGGTGGAAACTTTACACTAGACTTCAGGCAACGTGGATCCTGTGCCTCTCCTGTCTTCCTCCAGACTCTGGGACCTCGATTTCCAAAGGAAATGCAAAACTTGCATGGTTGGGTGATGGTTTGGGGTGCCATGTCATCTGCTGGTGTCGGTCCACTCTGTTTCCTGAGATCCAGGGTCAACGCAGCCGTCTACCAGCAAGTTTTAGAGCACTTCATGCTTCCTGCTGCTGACCTGCTCTATGGAGATAGAGATTTCAAGTTCCAACAGGACTTGGCGCCTGCACACAGCGCAAAATCTACCCGTGCCTGGTTTACGGACCATGGTATTTCTGTTCTAAATTGGCCCGCCAACTCCCCTGACCTTAGCCCCATAGAAAATCTGTGGGGTATTGTGAAAAGGAAGATGCAGAATGCCAGACCCAAAAACGCAGAAGAGTTGAAGGCCACTATCAGAGCAACCTGGGCTCTCATAACACCTGAGCAGTGCCAGAAACTCATCGACTCCATGCCACGCCGCATTAACGCAGTAATTGAGGCAAAAGGAGCTCCAACCAAGTATTGAGTATTGTACATGCTCATATTTTTCATTTTCATACTTTTCAGTTGGCCAACATTTCTAAAAATCCCTTTTTTGTATTAGCCTTAAGTAATATTCTAATTTTGTGACACACAGAATTTTGGATTTTCATTTGTTGCCACTTCAAATCATCAAAATTAAATGAAATAAACATTTGAATGCATCAGTCTGTGTGCAATGAATAAATATAATGTACAAGTTACACCTTTTGAATGCAATTACTGAAATAAATCAAGTTTTTCAAAATATTCTAATTTACTGGCTTTTACCTGTATATATACTAGGGGTGTAACGGTACACAAAAATTTAGGTTCGGTACATACCTCGGTTCAGAGGTCACGGTTCGGTTCATTTTCGGTACAGTAAGAAAAAAACAAAATATAAATGTTTCGGTTACTTATTTACCAAATTTGTAAACAATGGCTTTATCCTTTTAACATTGGGAACACTATAATAATTCTGCCCACGTTAATCCACATTAAACTGCCTCAAGTTGTTGCTCAGATTAAATAAAATGACAAAACTTTTCTTCTACATGTAAAAAGTGCAACATTAAACAGTTTCAAGTCAACTCGTCATGCTTAATTTATTACAGCATTTGGGAAGCCTGTAGTTGATTTTTATGATGTAAATGTTATATTTGTATCAACATGTGATAGCAGGGACCCTGCCATTCAAAACTAGGCTGCTGCATTACTAATGATTAATTGAACTATAGCCGAAAAAAAGGTACAATAGTAATAGGAGAGACTATTCATCCCTGAACACCATGGAGTTCATGTAGGCTTAATGATGCACTTACATTATTATATCAACTATCACAGTGGTTCTCAACCTTTTTTCAGTGATGTACCCCCTGTGAACATTTTTTTAATTCAAGTACCCCCTAATCGGAGCAAAGCATTTTTGGTTGAAAAAAAGAGATAAAGAAGTAAAATACAGCACTATGTCATCAGTTTCTGATTTATTAAATTGTATAACAGTGCAAAATATTGCTCATTTATAGTGGTCTTTCTTGAACTAATTGGAAAAAAAGATATACAAATAACTAAAAACTTGTTGAAAAATAAACAAGTGATTCAATTATAAATAAAGATTTTTACACATAGAAGTAATCATCAACTTAAAGTGCCCTCTTTGGGGATTGTAATAGAGATCCATCTGGATTCATGAACTTAATTCTAAACATTTCTTCACAAAAAAAGAAATCTTTAACATCAATATTTATGGAACATGTCCACAAAAAATCTAGCTGTCAACACTGAATATTGCATTGTTGCATTTCTTTAGTACTACCGAAAACAGAGGTACTACTGTACAGTATGTAATGGTTTGTTTTAGTGACAGTTGGACTACTCTTATTTATATTGGGAACAGTTCAAAAAACTGCATAGAGCTTGCATTTGGTTGGCTTTTACAGGTAGAACGATTAGAAAACACACTGATGTAAAACTAAGCACACATGACACAAAAACAATGTCGGGTATGAAAGGTAATGAATACAATCTTACCTGGAGCGCAAGGCATGCCAGGCGGCGTCAATGTCAGCATAAAGGTTTTTCTCTGATGGTTTGCCAGTGCTAACCCCGTAGCCTGAGTAATCGTAAGAGAATATGTTGCAGTTGATGCGTGTTCCTAAGCCGATGTAAAAACTGCTCATCTGACCGAGGTCCACTGCGTTGCCATGTGAAAACAACACGGTGAACCTGAGAAGCGAAAGTAGAGAAGTTAGTGGGATATAGACTGCAAACATGCATAGTTTAAAGTGTTTTCTAGAAGTGGTGTAGTCACCTGGCATTAGGGGCACAGCGTATATACATGCATCCCACCCTGTTGCCTCTGCTGGACCTGGTCAGGAACACGTCCGTCACGTCCAGCTCTCTCTGAGAATACTGAAACTCTGCCCGCTCTGTGAGATGGAGCTTCCACCTGCTCTCACATCCACCCGCAGCACCGGAGCCTCCGCTTCCACCGCCGCCGGTTCCGCCGCCACCTCCCCGGTCGCCGCCGCTGCCGGCGCCGAGCCGCGAACGCAGGCCGGGAGCTCCCAAGGAGGGGAGGGTAGCCCCGGGGCTGGGCCCGGACGCGGCTCCGGCTCCGGCACTAGGATCTGGGTCGGGGAGAAGGGCGTAGGTGGGCTCTGGAGGGAGGAAAGCTAATTTGGCGGCGATGCGGCTGGGGCAAGGAGGACAGCAGAACAGGCAGCATAGCTCTCGTATAGACAGACCATTCATCTTCTAGTGGACCTAAAACACACAATTAAACAATCACGTGAATACTATAGGTTTAAATTAAATATGTGGACACGGGTCATAGAAATAACTTAAAGGCAACTGCCCTTTTTTGGGAATTTTGCCTATTGTTCACAATCATTATGAGAAACAAGAATACACGTCTTTTCTTTTGGCAGGGGGTTAAGGATGATAAAAAAAAACGCTTTCAAAATGCAGCTAATGAGAGCTACAGTTGGAGCCTTTAAAGCCCCCTAAAACAGTTTCAAAACCCTCCATCAACGTTTTATGTACACACTGCAAGTATATATATAATGTAGTAACAGACACCTTCATAACAATATGTAATACAGTGGGGCAAAAAAGTATTTAGTCAGCCACCGATTGTGCAAGTTCTCCCACTTAAAATGATGACAGAGGTCTGTAATTTTCATCATAGGTACACTTCAACTGTGAGAGACAGAATGTGAAAAAAAATCCAGGAATTCACATTGTAGGAATTTTAAAGAATTTATTTGTAAATCATGGTGGAAAATAAGTATTTGGTCACTTCAAACAAGGAAGATCTCTGGCTCTCACAGACCTGTAACTTCTTTTTTAAGAAGCTCTTCTGTCCTCCACTCGTTACCTGTATTAATGGCACCTGTTTGAACTTGTTATCTGTATAAAAGACACCTGTCCACACCCTCAAACAGTCAGACTCCAAACTCCACTATGGCCAAGACCAAAGAGCTGTCAAAGGACACTAGGAAAATAATTGTAGACCTGCACCAGACTGTGAAGAGTGAATCTACAATAGGCAAGCAGCTTGGTGTGAAAAAATCAACTGTGGGAGCAATTATCAGAAAATGGAAGACATACAAGACCACTGATAATCTCCCTTGATCTGGGGCTCCACGCAAGATCTCATCCCGTGGGTTCAAAATGATCATGAGAACGGTGAGCAAAAATCCCAGAACCACACGGGGGGACCTGGTGAATGACCTGCAGAGAGCTGGGACCAAAGTAACAAAGGTTACCATCAGTAACACACTACGCCGACAGGGAATCAAATCCTGCAGTGCCAGACGTGTCCCCCTGCTTAAGCCAGTGCATGTCCAGGCCCCTCTGAAGTTTGCCAGAGAGCACATGGATGATACAGCAGAGGATTGGGAGAATGTCATGTGGTCAGATGAAACCAAAATAGAACTTTTTGGTATAAACTCAACTTGTCGTGTTTGGAGGAAGAAGAATACTGAGTTGCATCCCAAGAACACCATACCTACTGTGAAGCATGGGGGTGGAAACATCATGCTTTGGGGCTGTTTTTCTGCTAAGGGGACAGGCCGACTGATCCGTGTTAAGGAAAGAATGAATGGGGCCATGTATCGTGAGATTTTGAGCCAAAACCTCCTTCCATCAGTGAGAGCTTTGAAGATGAAACGTGGCTGGGTCTTCCAGCATGACAATGATCCCAAACACACCGCCCGGGCAACAAAGGAGTGGCTCCGTAAGAAGCATTTAAAAGTCCTGGAGTGGCCTAGCCAGTCTCCAGACCTCAACCCCATAGAAAATCTGTGGAGGGAGCTGAAAGTCTGTGTTGCTCGGCGACAGCCCCAAAACATCACTGCTCTCGAGAAGATCTGCATGGAGGAATGGGCCAAAATACCAGCTACTGTGTGTGCAAACCTGGTAAAGACCTATAGTAATCGTTTGACCTCTGTAATATAACCTTTGTTGGCAATAACAAAGTATTGAGTTGAATTTTTGTTATTGACCAAATACTTATTTTCCACCATAATTTACAAATAAATTCTTTAAAAATCCTACAATGTGAATTCCTGGATTTTTTTTTCAAATTCTGTCTCTCACAGTTGAAGTGTACCTATGATGAAAATTACAGACCTGTCATCATTTTAAGTGGGAGAACTTGCACAATTGGTGGCTGACTAAATACTTTTTTGCCCCACTGTATGTACAATATACACACACCACGTATATATATAATAAATTAACAGACACCTTCATAACAATATGTAATATGTACAACATACACACTGCAAGTGTATATACTGTATAATGTAGTAACTGACACCTTCATAACAATATGTACAATATACACACTGCAAGTATATAAATATAATGTAGTAACAGACACCTTCATAACAATATGTACAATATACACACTGCAGGTATATAAATATAATGTAGTAACAGACACCTTCATAACAATATGTAATATGTACAATATACACACTGCAAGTATATATATAATGTAGTAACAGACACCTTCATAACAATATGTAATATCTACAATATACACACTGCAAGTATATATAAAATGTAGTAACAGACACTTTCATAACAATATGTAATATGTACAATATACACACTGCAAGTGTATATACTGTATAATGTAGTAACAGACACCTTCACAACAATATGTACAATATACACACTGCAAGTATATAAATATAATGTAGTAACAGACACCTTCAAACAATATGTACAATATACACACTGCAAGTATATATATAATGTAGTAACAGACACCTTTATAACAATATGTAATATGTACAATATACACACTGCAAGTATATAAATATAATGTAGTAACAGACACCTTCATAACAATATGTAATATGTACAATATACACACTGCAAGTATATATATAATGTAGTAACAGACGCCTTCATAACAATATGTAATATGTACAATATACACACACCACGTATATATATAATATATTAACAGACACCTTCATAACAATATGTAATATGTAAAACATACACACTGCAAGTGTATATACTGTATAATGTAGTAACAGACACCTTCATAACAATATGTACAATATACACACTGCAGGTATATAAATATAATGTAGTAACAGACACCTTCATAACAATATGTACAATATACACACTGCAAGTATATATATAATGTAGTAACAGACGCCTTCATAACAATATGTAATATGTACAATATACGCACACCACGTATATACATAATATATTAACAGACACCTTCATAACAATATGTAATATGTACAACATACACACTGCAAGTGTATATACTGTATAATGTAGTAACAGACACCTTCATAACAATATGTACAATATACACACTGCAGGTATATAAATATAATGTAGTAACAGACACCTTCATAACAATATGTACAATATACACACTGCAAGTATATATATAATGTAGTAACAGACACCTTCATAACAATATGTAATATGTACAATATACACACTGCAAGTATATATATATTGTAGTAACAGACACCTTCATAACAATATGTAATATGTACAATATACACACTGCAAGTATATATAAAATGTAGTAACAGACACTTTCATAACAATATGTACAATATACACACTGCAAATAGATATATAATGTAGTAACAGACACCTTCAGAACAATATGTAATATGTACAATATACACACTGCAAGTAGATATATAATGTAGTAACAGACACCTTCATAACAATATGTACAATATTTAACGTATTTTGGTCATTATAATCAGCAGTGGTACTTCTTTCTTTGGCGCATTTATTTCCATTTCCATAGCAGTGCACATCCGACTTCCGGCACCTACTGTGTGTTCCTATTTACGCCAACAAACACGCGAGTGTGTTGTAATCATGGCAGACTTGGTAACAGACAACGAAGACGACTATTTTTGGACAAACAAGGATTCACAACCTTATCTTTTTGAAGCTGAATATACGGAGGATGAACTGCTGCTTATAGAAGCCAGCACAAAGGAAGGAAGGGTGAAACGTTGGAGCAGACAGAAGCCGAGAGAGTGATGTTGGTGCGATTTAGTCAAGCTGTAAATCTGGAACTTTTTGAGAATTGATTGCTACCATTAGCTGCATTGCTAGCTACCTAGAACGAGCCAATTTATATATGTTAAAAAGCGAGAAAAACAAAAACCTTTTGTCTTGTCTCTCATAACGATTGTGAACAAAAGGTACAATTCCAATAAAAGTCCAGTTCCCCTTTAAGATAAATTAAAAAGAAGTGCATAATAATAACCAGGAGAATGTCCTGCACATATCCTTGTCTTTATAGCATGACTTCACCTGGATTCAAGAGTCCCTGGGTTTTGAAATGGACTGGCACACAACCGTGCCAAGATCTTCTCCTCTAGTCACTTAACCTGACGAACCTTAAAATAAACAAACATAGGGTTTTGACGTTATCACAATATTTATTGGTAAACCACAGAAATCCCTCAACAGCTTCATCCCTCAGAACAATGTCCATACAGAATAACATACAAACACATACAACGTCCTGAAGAATTTGGATGTAATCCTCCTTTTTCATTGTCCCGTTTACTCTCTGTAAAGCACCAGTTCTATTGGCAGCAAAACAGGCCCAGAGCATAATACTACCACCACCATGCTTGACGGTAGGCGTGGTGTTCCTGGGATTAAAGGCCTCACCTTTTGTCCTCCAAACATATTGCTGGTATTGTGGCCAAACAGCTAATTTTTTGTTTCATCTGACCACAGAACTTTCCTCGTGAAGGTCTTTTATCTTTGTCCATGTGGTACAAACAAAAATCAATGCGGTCATTGATGACATGTGTGACGTCATAATGTTTAAGATGCGATCATTGATTACATGTGTGACATCATAATGTTTAAGATGCGGTCATTGATGACATGTGTGACATCATAATGTTTAAGATGCGATCATTGATTACATGTGTGACATCATAATGTTTAAGATGCTGTCATTGATGACATGTGTGACGTCATAATCTTGAAGATGCGGTCAATGATGACATGTGTGACATCATAATGTTGAAGATGCGGTCATTGATGACATGTGTGACGTCATAATGTTGAAGATGCGGTCATTGATGACATGTGTGACATCATAATGTTGAAGATGCGGTCATTGATGACATGTGTGACGTCATAATGTTTAAGACGCAGTCATTGATGACATGTGTGACATCATAATGTTTAAGATGCTGTCATTGATGACATGTGTGACGTCATAATGTTAAAGATGCGGTCATTGATGACATGTGTGACGTCATAATGTTTAAGATGCGGTCATTGATGACATGTGTGACGTCATAATGTTTAAGATGCGGTCATTGATGACATGTGTGACATCATAATGTTGAAGATGCGGTCATTGATGACATGTGTGACATCATAATGTTGAAGATGCGGTCATTGGTGACATGTGTGATATCATAATGTTGAAGATGCGGTCATTGATGACATGTGTGACGTCATAATGTTAAAGATGCTGTCATCGATGACATGTGTGACGTCATAATGTTTAAGACGCGGTCATTGATGACATGTGTGACATCATAATGTTTAAGACGCGGTCATTGATGACATGTGTGACATCATAATGTTTAAGACGCGGTCATTGATGACATGTGTGACGTCATAATGTTTAAGACGCGATCATTGATGACATGTGTGACATCATAATGTTTAAGACGCGGTCATTGATGACATGTGTGACGTCATAATGTTTAAGACGCGGTCATTGATGACATGTGTGACGTCATAATGTTTAAGACGCGGTCATTGATGACATGTGTGACGTCATAGTGTTTAAGAAGCGGTCATTGATGACAAGTGTGACGTCATAATGTTAAAGATGCGGTCATTGATGACATGTGTGACGTCATAATGTTTAAGATGCTGTCATCGATGACATGTGTGACGTCATAATGTTTAAGACGCGGTCATTGATGACATGTGTGACGTCATAATGTTTAAGAAGCGGTCATTGATGACATGTGTGACGTCATAATGTTTAAGATGCGTTCATTAATGACATGTGTGACGTCATAATGTTTAAGACGCGGTCATTGATGACGTGTGACGTCATAATGTTTAAGATGCGGTCATTGATGACATGTGTGACATCATAATGTTTAAGATGCGGTCATTAATGACATGTGTGACGTCATAATGTTTAAGATGCGATCATTGATGACGTGTGACGTCATAATGTTTAAGATGCGGTCATTGATGACATGTGTGACGTCATAATGTTTAAGATGCGTTCATTAATGAAATGTATGACGTCATAATGTTTAAGACGCGGTCATTGATGACATGTATGACGTCATAATGTTTAAGACGCGGTCATTAATGACATGTGTGACGTCATAATGTTTAAGACGAGGTCATTGATGACGTGTGACATCATAATGTTTAAGACGCGGTCATTGATGACATGTGCGACGTCATAATGTTTAAGATGCGATCATTGATTAAATGTGTGACATCATAATGATTAAGATGCTGTCATTGATGGCATGTGTGACGTCATAATGTTTAAGACGCGGTCATTGATGACGTGTGACGTCATAATGTTTAAGACGCGGTCATTGATGACATGTGTGACGTCATAATGTTTAAGATGCGGTCGTCAGGCTCTGCTTTTTATCGATACATTTATCAGATTTAATTTTTTATTATCTATAGCAGGGGTGTCAAAAGTGTGCATTTTTGTAACATTTTCCTTGTTTTATTTGGCAAGTTGAAAGAACATGGCGCCAGTACATTTTTTCAATAAAATACTGGAAAAGATAGAAATGTAGTTTGTCTCTTTTATCCGATTATTAATCGATTAATCGAATTAATAATCGACAGATTAATCGATTATCAAATTAATCGTTAGTTGCATGTGTGACATCATAATGTTTAAGATGCGGTAATTGATGACATCACAATGTTTAAGATGTGATCATTGATGACATGTGTGACATCATAATGTTGAAGATGCGGTCATAGATGATGTCATAATGTTTAAGATGTGGTCATTGATGACATGTGTGACATCATTACGTTTAAGATGCAATGTTGTGGACATCTCTGCGCTGCTGACCTGTCTCCGCTCGGGATGGTTTCCTGCTGGCCCCACTATGGACTGGACTCTCACTACGGGGCAGCATAGCTCGGTTGGTAGAGTGGCTGTGCCAGCAACTTGAGGGTTCCAGGTTCGATTCCCACTTCCGCCATCCTAGTTACTGCTGTTGTGTCCTTGGGCAAGACACTTTACCCACCTGCTCCCAGTGCCACCCACACTGGTTTAAATGTAACTTAGATATTGGGTTTCACTATGTAAAAGCGCTTTGAGTCACTAGAGAAAAGCGCTATACAAATATAATTCACTTCACTTCACTATTATGTTAGATCCACTATGGACTAGACTCTCACTATTATGTTAGATCCACTATGGACTGGACTCTCACACTGTTATGTTAGATCCACTATGGACTGGACTCTCACACTATTATGTTAGATCCACTATGGACTAGACTCTCACTATTATGTTAGATCCACTATGGACTAGACTCTCACTATTATGTTAGATCCACTATGGACTGGACTCTCACTATTATGTTAGATCCACTATGGACTGGACTCACACACTATTACCGGTATGTTAGATCCACTATGGACTGGACTCTCACACTATTATGTTAGATCCACTATGGACTTGACTCTCACTATTATGTTAGATCCACTATGGACTGGACTCTCACTATTATGTTAGATCCACTATGGACTGGACTCCTCTCACACTATTATGTTAGATCCACTATGGACTGGACTCTCACACTATTATGTTAGATCCACTATGGACTGGACTCTCACTATTATGTTAGATCCACTATGGACTGTACTCTCACACTATTATGTTAGATCCACTATGGACTGGACTCTCACTATTATGTTAGATCCACTATGGACTGGACTCTCACTATTATGTTAGATCCACTATGGTCTGGACTCTCACACTATTATGTTAGATCCACTATGGACTGGACTCTCACTATTCTGTTAGATCCACTATGGACTGGACTCTCACTATTCTGTTAGATCCACTATGGACTGGACTCTCACTATTATGTTAGATCCACTATGGACTGGACTCTCACTATTATGTTAGATCCACTATGGACTGGACTCTCACACTATTATGTTAGATCCACTATGGCCTGGACTCTCACATTATTCGGTTAGATCCACTATGGACTGGACTCTCACTATTCGGTTAGATCCACTATGGATTGGACTCTCACTATTATGTTAGATCCACTATGGACTGGACTCTCACTATTATGTTAGATCCACTATGGACTGGACTTTCACAATATTATGTCAGACCCACTCGACATCCATTGCTTTCGGTCTCCCCTAGGGCGGGGTCACCCACATATGCGGTCCTCTCCAAAGTTTCTCATAGTCATTCACATCGACGTCCCACTGGAGTGAGTTTTTGCTTGCCGTTATGTCGTTGTGGCTTGTGCAGCCCTTTGAGACACTTGTGATTTATGGTTATATAAGTAAACATTGGTTGATTGGTTGATTGATAATGTTTAAGATGTGGTCATTTATGACATCATAATGTTGAAGATGCGGTCATTGATGACATGTGTGACATCATAATGTTGAAGATGCGGTCATTTATGACATCATAATGTTTAAGATGCGGTCATTGATGACATGTGTGACGTCATTATGTTTAAGACGCGGTCATTGATGACATGTGTGGCGTCATAATGTTTAAGATGCGGTCATTGATGACATGTGTGACGTCATAATGTTTAAGATGTGGTCATTGATGACATGTGTGACGTCATAATGTTGAAGATGCGGTCATTGATGACATGTGTGCAGAGGTGGGTAGTAACGCGCTACATTTACTCCGTTACATCTACTTGAGTAACTTTTGGGATAAATTGTACTTCTAAGAGTAGTTTTAATGCAACATACTTTTACTTTTACTTGAGTATATTTATAGAGAAGAAACGCTACTTTTACTCCGCTACTTTTATCTACATTCAGCTCGCTACTCGCTACTAATTTTTATCGATCTGTTAATGCACGCTTTGTTTGTTTTGGTCTGTCAGACAGACCTTCATAGTGCCTGCGTTTCAACAAAAACAGTCACTGGTGACGTTCACTCCGTTCCACCAATCAGATGCAGTCACTGGTGACGTTGAACCAATCAAACAGAGCCAGGCGGTCACATGACCCGACTTAAACAAGTTGAAAAACTTATTGGGGTGTTACCATTTAGTGGTCAATTGTACGGAATATGTACTGTACTGTGCAATCTACTAATAAAAGTTCTAATCAATCAATCAAAAGTGTGAAGGAAAAAAGATACTTTTTTATTTCAACCGCACGAGGACGTTCCTGTCTTCACAATAAAAGTGCCGCTCCATCGCGCCTGCGCTTTCAAAACAAGAGTCTCCGAAAGCCAGCGCAAACAAGCTAGCAAGCAACGGAGTTTGACGCCAATGTATTTCTTGTAAAGTGTATAAAAACGAATATGGAAGCTGGACAAATAAGATGCCAAAAACCCACCACTTTCATGTGGTATTAGACAGAAAGGAGGAACTTTTTTTCTCCTCCATTTGAAAACGTGGACGTTATCATCACAACTGTCTGATTACAATCAACGCAAGTCATCAGAATCACGTAATACACCAACTTATATTCTTGTCTTCATGAAAGAAAGGAATCTATATTTTAAACATGCATGTATATTCATTAAAACACCTTTAACATGTACCGTATTTTCCGCACTATAAGGCGCACCTAAAAACCACAAATTTGCTCAAAAGCTGACAGTGCGCCTTATAACCCGGTGCGCTTTATTACGATTCATTTTCATAAAGTTTCGATCTCGCAACTTCGGTAAACAGCCGCCATCTTTTTTCCCGGTAGAACAGGAAGCGCTTCTTCTTCTACGCAAGCAACCGCCAAGGAAAGCACCCGCCCCCATAGAACAGGAAGCGCTTCTTCTTCTACTGTAAGCAACCACCCGCCCCCGGAAGAAGAAGAAAAAACGCGCGGATATCACCGTACGTTTCATTTCCTGTTTACATCTGTAAAGACCACAAAATGGCTCCTACTAAGCGACAAGGATCCGGTTCATAAAAAGACGCAATCTCTCCATCCGCACACGGATTACTACCGTATTTCACAGCAACTGATATTCCTGTGAACCGCACTGTGGAACGGGAGCACGTACGGTGAATATTCGCACCACAGGGAATGAGAAGTCATCCTTCACTGTGGTTCTAGCTTGCCATGCTAACTTCCACCCATGGTGATATTCAAAAGGAAGACCTTGCCAAAAGAGACCTTTCCAGCCGGCGTCATCATAAAAGCTAACTCGAAGGGATGGATGGATGAAGAAAAGATGAGCGAGTGGTTAAGGGAAGTTTACGCGAAGAGGCCAGGTGGCTTTTTTCACACAGCTCCGAAGGCGAACACACCTTCACTAAGACGGGCAGATAGCGCCGGACGACATACGCCAACATTTGCCAGTGGATCGTAAATGCCTGGGCAGATATTTCGGTCACAACTGTGGTCCGAGCTTTCCGGAAGGCAGGATTCACAGAACTACTGGACAACAACAGCGACACTGACTCCGATGACTTCGACGAGACGGAACCGGCCATTTTGGATCCCACGCTTGCGCAACTTTTCAATTCGGACACCGAAGACGAAGAATTCGAAGGATTTACGAATGAAGAATAACTTCAGAAGGTGAGCGCTATGTTTATTTTGTGTGTTGTGACATTAACGTTCGAGCAACATTATGTTGCTATTGCTCTACACCATTTTGAATTTTACTATGTTTGTGATTGCACATTTGCGTACATTTTGGGACAGAGTTGTTAGAACGCTGGTTTTCAATATATTATTAAAGTTTGACTGAACTATCTGACTGTTTTTTTGACATTCCCTTTAGCGCAGCGTAGGCGCGGCTTATAATCCGGGGCGGCTTATTGGTGGACAAAGTTATGAAATATGTAATTCATTGAAGGTGCGGCTAATAATCCGGTGCGCCTTATAGTGCGGAAAATACGGTAAACAAAAACGGCAAAATAAATAAATATAAATTATATACTGTATATATCAATGTATATATATATATGTATATATGTGTGTGTGTGTGTATATATATATATATATATATGATATGTGTGTGTGTGTTACTCATCAGTTACTCAGTACTTGAGTAGTTTTTTCACAACATACTTTTTACTTTTACTCAAGTAAATATTTGGGTGACTACTCCTTACTTTTACTTGAGTAATAAATCTCTAAAGTAACAGTACTCTTACTTGAGTACAATTTCTGGCTATTCTACCCACCCCTGCATGTGTGACATCATAATGTTTAAGATGCGGTCATTGATGACATGTGTGACATCATAATGTTTAAGACGCGGTCATTGGTGACATGTGTGACGTCATAATGTTTAAGACGCGGTCATTGATGACATGTGTGACGTCACTGACATGCTAATGAAGCATCTTCGGTGATAACCTCTAACGCGAGCCCTCGCTGTGGTTTAACTCCCCTCCATAGCGACGTGCAGTCCACATAGTCACGTTGATAGAGTGTCTGACGCCGGGCGGGGAGTACAATAGCGCTATGGTAATGGCGGCAAAGTGTTCCAAATAAAAGCGAGCACTGTTAGCATGGAGGTGCTAGCAGGCTAGCATGGGAGCTAGCTACTTACCAATTCACGGCGCGTCGTGAGAAGGGCTGCTGTGCTCCTGTTTGTACACATAAGCAGCACAACACGTCGACAGTCCTCTCTGTGTCTTGACATGGATGGTTTTACTCAAGCAAACCGACGGGGTTTTCGGTGGCTAACAAGATAACATTTATGGCTACGAGATTTTTTTTTTTTTCTTCCTCCAGCTCTGAGGATTACATCCGGAAGTGACGTCATCTTGTCAAGAAAACTTTATTGCGACGCGCTCGGTGAACAATTGAACATAAACATGTTACTAAATAATATTATATTGTATTCGATCATATTATACTATATTAAATCATCCATCCTTTGACTAGTGCTAATACCTCTCGGGATTGCAAGGGGGTGGGGCTTAATTTGTTATTATATTATATTATCCATCCATCCATCCATCCATTTTCTGTTATATTGTAATATATTATTACATATTAAATTATATTATATCACATCATATTATATTTAATGGTCTTAAAAAACACTTTAAGACCAATGTCTTGGAAAAATATATCGCTCTTGAATCAACACCTAGTTAATACTATGATTATCGTTAATTACGAACTAAATGTGGGATGTAAATAATAATGGAAGTATAAGTGTTTGTATATAGTATATAATTGGTACAAAGGTTTAACTAACATGTGTACAAGGATATTTCACATGTCTTTACTGTGTATACAGGTAAAAGCCAGTAAATTAGAATATTTTGAAAAACTTGATTTATTTCAGTAATTGCATTCAAAAGGTGTAACTTGTACATTATATTTATTCATTGCACACAGACTGATGCATTCAAATGTTTATTTCATTTAATTTTGATGATTTGAAGTGGCAACAAATGAAAATCCAAAATTCCGTGTGTCACAAAATTAGAATATTACTTAAGGCTAATACAAAAAAGGGATTATTAGAAATGTTGGCCAACTGAAAAGTATGAAAATGAAAAATATGAGCATGTACAATACTCAATACTTGGTTGGAGCTCCTTTTGCCTCAATTACTGCGTTAATGCGGCGTGGCATGGAGTCGATGAGTTTCTGGCACTGCTCAGGTGTTATGAGAGCCCAGGTTGCTCTGATAGTGGCCTTCAACTCTTCTGCGTTTTTGGGTCTGGCATTCTGCATCTTCCTTTTCACAATACCCCACAGATTTTCTATGGGGCTAAGGTCAGGGGAGTTGGCGGGCCAATTTAGAACAGAAATACCATGGTCTGTAAACCAGGCACGGGTAGATTTTGCGCTGTGTGCAGGCGCCAAGTCCTGTTGGAACTTGAAATCTCCATCTCCATAGAGCAGGTCAGCAGCAGGAAGCATGAAGTGCTCTAAAACTTGCTGGTAGACGGCTGCGTTGACCCTGGATCTCAGGAAACAGAGTGGACCGACACCAGCAGATGACATGGCACCCCAAACCATCACTGATGGTGGAAACTTTACACTAGACTTCAGGCAACGTGGATCCTGTGCCTCTCCTGTCTTCCTCCAGACTCTGGGACCTCGATTTCAAAAGGAAATGCAAAATTTGCTTTCGTCAGAAAACATGACTTTGGACCACTCAGCAGCAGTCCAGCTGGTGTCGGTATATGTATACATACATACATATACTGTATACATACACACATATATACATACATACATATATATATATATATATATATATATATATATATATATATATATATATATATATATATATATATATATATATATATATATATCAATGTTTATTTATATAGCCCTAAATCACAAGTGTCTCAAAGGGCTGCACAAGCCACAATGACATCCTCGGTTCAGATCACACATCAGGGCAAGGAAAAACTCAACCCTGTGGGATGACAATGAGAAACCTTGGAGGGGACCACAGATGTGGGTGACCCCCATATTATATATATACATATATATACATATATATATATATATATATATATATATATATATATATATATATATATATATATATATATATATAATATACACACACACACACATATAAATATATATATATATATATATATATATATATATATATATATATATATATATATATATATATATATATACTTATATACATACACATACATATTGTATATGTATATATATATATATATATAGATATATATATACATATACAAATATACATATACATACATATTGTATATTTATATATATATATATATGAATATATATATATATATATATATATATATATATATATAATATACACACACACACACACATATAAATATATATATATATATATTGATTGTACATTACATTATATCATATGGTGTTGTGTCACAATGTATTATGTTATATGTTTTTGTTTTATTTCATTTCATTTTTTATCCTATTGACTTATATGATATCATCTATTTGATTTTGTTGTATTACAAAATGTTGTATCATACCATATTATATATTTTATCAAATCACATGTTATTTTATTATTATACTGTCTCGTATTCTATCCTTTTCTACTCTATTTGATTAAATGGATATGATATTATACCCTGCGTACGGCCATACTACCGTCTCGCCCTGCGTCCTACGTTTTATATTACATTAGATTATATTTTATTATTATAGTGTTGTATTATATTTTATTGTATTTTTTTAATTATTTATTTTATTTTATATTATATTATATAATATAGGGTAAAGCCAGTTTAGAGGGGTGCATACAGCATACATTGCTGTATTATAGTGTGTGTGTGTGTGTGTGTGTGTGTGTGTGTGTGTGTGTGTGTGTGTGTGTGAGGGGGGGGGGGGGGAAGAGGTGGGTGGTGGGGTCTTCCATTCATCATTGATCCACTGCAGGACTGTGTATGTGTGTGTGTGTGTAAGTGTGTGTGTGTGAGAGAGAGTGTGTGTGTTTGTAAATGATGGGCTCTGGTTGTCAACGTGCCTGCTCTGCATCATCAGACATTTCACCTCCACTGTAAATTAAAAAAGGAGGAAGATTGCATTTAGATGCAGCTGACATTTGCACGTCTGCACGCCGAGGACGCAACACAGTCTGCAGGATTTTTGGGAACAATCCAAGCAAGACTGCAGAGAAAAAGAAAACCGGTAGCAATTACCCTTTCTCCTGGGGAGGATTTTTAAATATTATATATTGAAATTTTTTTTTTTTTTTTGTAATGGCTGGTTAGTGCAGACGGCGATGCTCCGAGCAGAGGAGGGACGAGGCAGGTGAGGAGGGTCTTTTTTCTCCGGAGAAAGGAGCCGCGCGCATCCACCTTTTTCCTCCACGCGCGACGGACACCTGCATGCTCCACCTGACCATCCGCGGGGTGAGTGCGCCGACGATGCGCGTTTTGCGGCATTATGTGCAGCTGGCGTGGCCCCCCCCCAGCTGCTCTTTGTGTTCGGCTGCGAGTTCCTCCCGTGGACGTGGAGAGCTGCGTGGGGCTCTTTCTCGACGTTCGAACGCTGCGGTGCAAGACCGAAATGGTCATTTTTAGATCATGACTATAGGGTTATTGCTCTTCCAAAAAAAAAAAAAAAAACATACTTAGTTGGTCCTCAGGGAGTATTTATGGCCTTTTATGAAGTGTTTGTTTATGGTAACGAGAGCAAAGGTCAGATTTGATTATTTGCAGGCCAATTATAAATGACACCGAGGTAGATATTGGAAATGATTGTTAATAATAAAGTGTGGGTTTTAGCACAAAGCTGCACGTCCATTATAAGTGACATGTGGTGCTCATGATGCAGTATGAGTGCAACATGCGTAGTCATTCGGTGTGAGGGAATAATGGTGTAAATATATTTAGTTTCTTTTTTTACATGTTTTCATAAAGTTAAAGTTAAAAGTTAAAGTACCAATGATTGTCACACACACACTAGGTGTGGCGAGATTATTCTCTGCATTTGACCCATCACCCTTGATCACCCCCTGGGAGGTGAGGGGAGCAGTGGGCAGCAGCGGTGGCCGCGCCCGGGAATCATTTTTGGTGATTTAACCCCCAATTCCAACCCTTGATGCTGAGTGCCAAGCAGGGAGGTAATGGGTCCCATTTTTATAGTCTTTGGTATGACTCGGCCGGGGTTTGAACTCACAACCTACCGATCTCAGGGCGGACACTCTAACCACTAATCAAAATTTCCTTTTCTAATTACCCTTTTAATTTGATTTGAGACATTTTTATTTTAAATATACAAAAAAACAAGAGCAAGCCTGATCCAATACAGTGCTATAGCCTTAACAGCCATTATAACAAAATGAAAACAATGGAGAATAAAAAACGGAAAAAAAATAAACAAAATGAGCAATGGACTTTATTTTTATTTATTTATTTTTTTTAATTTTTTTACATATTTGAAAAGGAGTGAGAAGAAGTTTAGACTTATTTAATCCCACCCATTTTACAGTACAATGCTGTTTCTTAAAGGGTAACTGCACTCTTTTTGGGGAATTTTGCCTATCATTCACAATTATTATGAAAGAAAACGACACGCGTGTCTATTTTTTTAGGATTTAAAAAATTATTTAAAAAAACAAAAACACTTGTAAGATGCTCCATCAACGTTTTATATACACACTGCAAGTGTATATATAATGTAGTAACAGACACCTTCATAACAATATGTAATATGTACAATATACACACTGCAAGTACATATATAATGTAGTAACAGAAACTTTCATAACAATATGTAATATGTACAATATACACCCTGAAAGTATATATATAATGTAGTAACAGACACCTTCATAACAATATGTAATATGTACAATATACACACTGCAAGTATATATATAATGTAGTAACAGAAACCGTCATAACAATATGTAATATGTACAATATACACACTGCAAGTATATATATAATGTAGTAACAGACACCTTCATAACAATATGTAATATGTACAATACTTACAATTTTTGCTAATTTTATGCACAGCCAGAACTAAATATTTGGCGCATTTATTTCCGTTTCCATAGCAGCGCACTTTCGACTTCCTGCAACAAATGTGTTCCTACTCCGGGAATCAAACGCGAGTGTGTTTTCTAATCATGGCAGACTTGGTAACAGACAACAAAGATGACTATTTTTGGACAAATGAGGATTCACAACCTTAAGTTTTTGAAGCTGAATATACTGAGGATGAACTGCTGCTTATAGAAGAAGAGGCTGAAACGTTGGAGCAGACGGAAGCCGAGAGAGTGAGACATCTGAGAGTGCAAATCTGGAACTTTTGAGCCAAGCTATGGCGAATTAATGTTGATGTAGATGTTCATATCTACTGTACATATAGTTGATGTAGATGTTCATATCTACTGTACATATAGTTGATGTAGATGTCATATCTACTGTACATATTGTTGATGTAGATGGTCACATCTACTGTACATATAGTTGATGTAGATGTTCATATCTACTGTACATATTGTTGATGTAGATAGTCACATCTAATGTACATATAGTTGATGTAGATGTTCATATCTACTGTACATATTGTTGATGTAGATGTTCATATCTACTGTACATATTGTTGATGTAGATGCTCATATCTACTGTACTTATAGTTGATGTAGATGCTCATATCTACTGTACATATTGTTGATGTAGATGTCATATCTACTGTACACATTGTTGATGTAGATGGTCATATCTACTGTACATATTGTTGATGTAGATGTTCATATCTACTGTACACATTGTTGATGTAGATGTTCATATCTACTGTACATATTGTTGATGTAGATGTTCATATCTACTGCACATATTGTTGATGTAGATGTTCATATCTACTGTACATATTGTTGATGTAGATGGTCATATCTACTGTACATATTGTTGATGTAGATGTTCATATCTACTGTACATATAGTTGATGTAGATGTCATATCTACTGTACATATTGTTGATGTAGATGTTCATATCTACTGTACATATTGTTGATGTAGATGTTCATATCTACTGTACATATTGTTGATGGAAATTCTCATATCTACTGTACATATAGTTGATGTAGATGTTCATATCTACTGTACATATTGTTGATGTAGATGTTCATATCTACTGTACATATTGTTGATGGAAATTCTCATATCTACTGTACTTATAGTTGATGTAGATGTTCATATCTACTGTACATATTGTTGATGTAGATGTTCATATCTACTGTACATATTGTTGATGTAGATGTTCATATCTACTGTACATATTGTTGATGTAGATGTTCATATCTACTGTACATATTGTTGATGTAGATGCTCATATCTACTGTACATATAGTTGATGTAGATGTTCATATCTACTGTACGTATAGTTGATGTAGATGTTCATATCTACTGTACATATTGTTGATGTAGATGTTCATATCTACTGTACATATTGTTGATGTAGATGTCATATCTACTGTACATATAGTTGATGTCGATGTCATATCTACTGTACATATTGTTGATGTAGATGTTCATATCTACTGTACATATAGTTGATGTAGATGTTCATATCTACTGTACATATAGTTGATGTAGATGTTCATATCTACTGTACATATAGTTGATGTAGATGTTCATATCTACTGTACATATTGTTGATGTAGATGTTCATATCTACTGTACATATTGTTGATGTAGATGTTCATATCTACTGTGCATATAGTTGATGTAGATGTTCATATCTACTGTACATATTGTTGATGTAGATGTTCATATCTACTGTACATATTGTTGATGTAGATGTTCATATCTACTGTACATATAGTTGATGTAGATGTTCATATCTACTGTACATATTGTTGATGTAGATGTTCATATCTACTGTACATATTGTTGATGTAGATGTTCATATCTACTGTACATATTGTTGATGGAAATGCTCATATCTACTGTACTTATAGTTGATGTAGATGTTCATATCTACTGTACTTCTAGTTGATGTAGATGCTCATATCTACTGTACATATAGTTGATGTAGATAGTCATATCTACTGTACATATTGTTGATATAGATGCTCATATCTACTGTATGTATAGTTGATGTAGATGCTCATATCTACTGTACATATTGTTGATGTAGATGTTCATATCTACTGTACATATAGTTGATGTAGATGTTCATATCTACTGTACATATAGTTGATGTAGATGCTCATATCTACTGTACATATCTTCTATACAAAAGAGAAGTGTGGAATACTTGTTGCGCTATTTGTATTTGACTTTATTAATTCGTCACGGTTTACCTGAAACACGAAACGTGACAAATTTGGGGGGACGGGTGTGCACTATCCACTATAGCCGCCAGACGGCAGTAAAGTGCTGAATATCTCAAAATGTGTTTTGCGGCAATTACAACTTTTGACCACGGCGTCAGTTGCTATGTAAAGTGGCACTTTCCATAATTTTCAGCAGATTGCGTTGCAAACTTTCAAACTTCCACCATTTCCACATTTTTCAACCGATTCAAACCATTCTACCTGCAACACAGTCCACCGTCCTGGAAATTCAAACTACATTTTTTCCAGGTTCAAAAAATTTCCTGAATTTTCCAGAGTTCCTGGTTTTCCAAAGCCCTATTTCCACCCCTTTTTGTGGCGACTACTGCTTCTACATTTTTCAACGCATTTTAACCGTTCTACCATCAAAAAATTCCTCTTAATTAGGACAAAAAACGAAGTTGTTTTTTGTACTGGAAAAATAACCGGTTTTCCCTAAATTCCAGGAATTCCGTAATACCATTTCTCAATTCAATATGTTACTACTTCAACATTTCCCAACCGTTTTGAAAAACTCCAACAGTAACCATTTCAACTCATTCAAAACATTCCAATTTTTTTTTACCATTTTCAAAAAAAATATCGCTTTTCCCAAAAATCCCAAATTTGGGGGAAATTCCCATTGATTTCAATGGGAATTTCCCCCAAATTTCCCACATTTTTCATCTGATTTAAACTGTTCCAACTTCAAAATATTGAGTTTGTTCAGGAATTATATGTTTTACTTCAACACTTATAAAAAAAATTCCAGGATTTCCCATATTTCCATTTTTTTTTTTTTTTTTTTTCATTTTCCCCTTTGAAAATTAATTGGCCATGTTTCAAACTTCCACAATTCAAACATGTTTCAGCCTTTTTAAACCATTTTACCTTCAATACAGTCCACTGTCCTGGAAGTTCAAACTACCCTTTTTACAAGTTCAAAAAAATTCCAGGATTTTCCAGAATTCCTGGTTTTCCAAACCCTATTTCCACCCTTTTTTCTGGCGACTATTCCTTCCACATTTTTCAACCCACTTCAACCGTTCTATCGTCAAAACATTCCTCTTAATTAGGAAAAAAAACTAAGTTGTTTTTTGAACTGGAAAAATTAACGTTTTTTCCCGAAATTCCAGGAATTCCGTAATACCATTTCTCATTTCAACATGTTACTACTTCAACATTTCCCGACCGTTTTGAAAAATTCCAATACCAACCATTTCAACTCATTCAACTTTTTTTTTTTTTTTTTTTTTTTTTTTTTTTTTACCATTTTCAAAAAAATTCCAGCTTTTCCCGTAATCCCCACATTTTTGGGAAATTCCCATTGAAATGAATGGGACATTTTTCAAAGTTCCACAACTCCCACCTCCTTTTTAATCTGATTCAAACTGTTTCAACTTCAAAATATTCAGCTTGTTCAGGAATTGTGTGCTCTACTTCAACCATTCTGAAAAAATTCCAGAATTTCCCATAATTCAATTTTTTTTTTTTCATTTTCCCCATTCAAGATGAATTGTCCATTTTTCAAACTTCCACAATTCCACATTTTTCAACCAATTCATACCATTCCACCTTCAACACATTCCACCATCCTGGAAATTCAAATATTTTTTTTCCATTTTCAAAAAAATTTCAGGATTATCCAAAATTCCTGGTTTTCCAAAGCCCCATTTCCACCCTTTTTTCTGGCGACGACTCCTTCCACATTTTTCAACGCATTTCAACCGTTCTACCGTCATTCCTCCTAATTAGGACAAAAAACGGAGTTGTTTTTTTTAACAGGAAAAATTCCCGGTTTTCCCAAAATTCCAGGAATTCCGTAATACCATTTTTCCATTCAACATGTTACTACTTCAACATTTCCCGACCGTTTTGAAAAATCCTGACACCAACCGTTTCAACTCATTCAAAACATTCACATTTTTTACCATTTTCCAAAAAAATATCGCTTTTCCCGAAATCCCCAAATTTTGGGGAAATTCCCATTGAAATTAATTCTTCAAAGTTCCACAATCCCCACATTTTTCATCTGATTTAAATTGTTCCAACTTCAAAATATTCGGTTTGTTCAGAAATTGTGTGCTCTACTTCAACAATTCTAAAAATAATTCCAGGATTTCCCATAATTCAATTTTTTTTTTCATTTTCCCCTTTGAAAATGAATTGGCCATTTTTCAAACTTCCACAATTCAAACATGTTTCAGCCTTTTTAAACCATTTTACCTTCAATACAGTCCACTGTCCTGGAAATTCAAACTACTTCTTTTACAAGTTCAAAAAAATTCCAGGATTTTCTAGAATTCCTGGTTTTCCAAACCCTTTTTCCACCCTTTTTTCTGGCGACTATTCCTTCCACATTTTTCAACCCACTTCAACCGTTCCGCCGTCAAAACATTCCTCTTAATTAGGACAAAAAACTAAGTTGTTTTTTTAACTGGAAAAATTCCCGGTTTTCCCGAAACTCCAGGAATTCCGTAATACCATTTCTCCATTCAACATGTTACTACTTCAACATTTCCCGACCGTTTTGAAAAATTCCAACACCAACCATTTCAACTCATTCAAAACATTCAAATTGTTTTACAATTTTCAAAAAAAGTATTTATTTTCCCGAAATTCCCAAATTTTGGGGAAATTCCCATTGAAATCAATGGGACATTCTTCAAAGTTCAACAACTCCCACATTTTTCATCTGATTCAAACTTCAACTTTAAAATATTCAGCTTGTTCAGGAATTATGTGCTCTACTTCAAAAATTATATAAAAAAATTCCAGGATTTCCCATATTTCCATTTTTTTTTTTCTTTTCATTTTTCCCCTTTGAAAATGAATTGGCCATTTTTCAAAGTTCCACAATTCAAACATGTTTCAGCCTTTTTAAACCATTTTACCTTCAATACAGTCCACTCATCCTGGAAATTAAAACTACTTTTTTTCCAAGTTCCAAAAAAATTCCAAGATTTTCTAGAATTCCTGGTTTTCCAAACCCTTTTTCTACCCTTTTTTCTGGCGACTATTCCTTCCACATTTTTCAACCCACTTCAACCGTTCCGCCGTCAAAACTTTCCTCTTAATTAGGACAAAAAACTAAGTTGTTTTTTTAACTGGAAAAATTCCCGGTTTTCCCGAAATTCCAGGAATTCCGTAATACCATTTCTCCATTCAACATGTTACTACTTCAACATTTCCCGACCGTTTTGAAAAATTCCAACACCAACCATTTCAACTCATTCAAAACATTCAAATTGTTTTACCATTTTCAAAAAAAGTATTTATTTTCCCGAAATTCCCAAATTTTGGGAAATTCCCATTGAAATCAATGGGACATTCTTCAAAGTTCCACAACTCCCACATATTTCATCTGATTCAAACTTCAACTTCAAAATATTCAGCTTGTTCAGGAATTATGTGCTCTACTTCAAAAATTATAAAAAACAAATTCCAGGATTTCCCATATTTCCATTATTTTTTTCATTTTCCCCTTTGAAAATGAATTGGCCATTTTTCAAAGTTCCACAATTCAAACATGTTTCAGCCTTTTCAAACCAATTTATCTTCAACACAGTCCACTGTCCTGGAAATTCAAACTACCCTTTTTACAAGTTCAAAACAATACCAGGATTTTCCAGAGTTCCTGGTTTTCCAAAGCCCTAATCCACCCTTTTTTCTGGCGACTACTCCTTCCACATTTTTCAACGCATTTCAACTGCTCTACCATCAAAACATTCCTCTTAATTAGGACAAAAAAACGAAGTTGTTTTTTTTAACTGAAAAAATTCCCGGTTTTCCCCAAATTCCAGGAATTTCATAATACAATTTTTCAATTCAATATGTTACTACATCAACATTTCCCAACTGTTTTGAAAAAATTCAACACCAACCATTTCAACTCATTCAAAACATTCCAATGTTTTACCATTTTCAAAAAAAATATCGCTTTTCCCGAAATTCCCAAATTTTTGGGAAATTCCCTTTGAAATGAATGGGACATTCTTTAAAGTTCCACAACTCCCACATTTTTCATCTGATTTAAACTGTTCCAACTTAGAATGTTCAGTTCGTTCAGGAATTGTGTGTTCTACTTCAACAATTACAAAAAAAATTCCAGGATTTCCCATTTTCCCCTTTGAAAATGAATTGGCCATTTTTCAAACTTCCGCAATTCAAACATGTTTCAACCTTTTCAAACCATTTTACTATCAACACATTCCACCATTCTGGAAATTCAAACTACCCTTTTTACAAGTTCAAAAAAAAATTCCAGGATTTTCCAGTATTCCTGGTTTTCCAAAGCCCTATTTCCATCCTTTTTTCTGGCGACTACTCCTTCTACATTTTTCAACGCATTTTAACCGTTCCACCGTCAAAACATTCCTCTTAATTAGGACAAAAAAAAGAAGTTGTTTTTTGAACTGGAAATATTACCGGTTTTCCCGAAATTCCAGGAATTCCGTAATACCATTTCTCAATTCAACATGTTACTACTTCAACATTTCCTGACCGTTTTGAAAAATTCCAACACCAACCATTTAAACTCTTTCAGAATTTTTTTTATTTTTTTGCCATTTTCAAAAAAAATTCTCGCTTTTCCCCAAATTCCCAATTTTTTGGGAAATCCCCATTGAAATGAATGGGACATTCTTCAAAGTTCCACAATTTAAAATGTTCCAACTTCAAAATATTCAGCCTGTTCAGGAATTGTGTGCTCTGCTACAACAATACTGAAAAAATTCCAGGATTTCCCATAATCCCTTTTTTTATTTTATTATTTTCCCCATTCAAAATGAATTGTTCCTTTTTCAAACTTCCACAATTCCCACATTTTTCAACCAATTCATACCATTCCACCTTCAACACATTCCACCATCCTGGAAATTCAAATAAATTGTTTTTCAATTTCTAAAAAAATTCCAGGATTATCCAAAATTCCTGGTTTTCCAAAGCCCCATTTACACCCTTTTTTCTGTCGACTACTCCTCCCACATTTTTCAACGCATTTCAACCGTTCTACCATCATTCCTCCTAATTAGGACAAAATAATTTTTTTTATTTTTTTTTAAATTCCCGGTTTTCCCGAAATTCCAGGAATTCCGTAATACCATTTCTCAATTCAACATGTTACTACTTCAACATTTCCTGACCGTTTTGAAAAATTCCAACACCAACCATTTCAACTCATTCAGTCCATTCAATTTGTTTACTTTTTTTTAAAATTCCCGCTTTTCCCGAAATTCCCAAATTTCTGGGAAATTCCCATTGAACTGAATGGGACATTATTCAAAGTTCCACAACGCCCACATTTTAAATCTGATTTAAACTATTCCAACTTCAAAATATTCAGCCTGTTCAGGAATTGTGTGCTCTACTTCAACAATTCTAAAAAAAAATCCCGGATTTCCCATAATTCCTTTTTTTTTTTTTTTTTTTTGCAATTTCCCCATTCAAAATTAATTGGCCATTTTTCAAACTTCCACAATTCCCACATTTTTCAACCGATTCAAACCATTCCACCTTCAACACATTCAACTTATCCTGGACATTCAAACAAAATTGTTTCCACATTCAACAAATTTCCAGGAATTCCCGTTTTTTGGTAACCTATATCCACCCTTCTTAAGTTCCACTACTCATTTCACATTTTTCAACCCATTTCAACCGTTCCACTGTTAAAACATTCCTTATATTCAGGACAAAACCCAAGTTGGTTAAGGAACTAGAACAATTGCCGGTTTTCCCGAAATTCCAGGAATTTCTCAATTAAAAACTGTTACTAATTCAACATTTCTTGACCAATTTAAACAATTCCAACACCAACCAATTCAGCTCATTCAGGACATTCAGGCTCCTAATCAATTTCCAAAAAAATCCAGATTTTCCCAAAATTCCAGGAAGTTCCCATTGAAATGAATGGGACATTTTTCCAAGTTACACAATTCCCACATTCTTAACTTATTAAAACCCTTCAAACATCAACACATTCCACTCATCCTGGAAATTCAAACTAACACTTTCCCAAGTTCCAAACCAAAGTCCGGTTTCCCTGGAAATTCAAACTGTTCAACATTCAAACCTTTCCAACATTCCAACTCTTCTTACATTCATACTACATTCTGTAAACATTTCCCTTCAACTTCAGCATTGGAGCGTTCACACGCAATTCCTCCAGGAATTACCTCATCTCGTTAGCCAGTGATTTCCCGTGACTTTACAAGAAGCACGTTTACAGTTTCTTTTGTTAGCGTGTGTAAAAACCACATAATTCCCCCATTGTGGGGTCACTAAAGTGCATCCTGTCCTATAATAAATGTGTTCATGCTTGAGGATAAAAGCCTGTGGTTTATGTTTTGTGTCCAGAGTTGACAGGTAAGGGAAAAAAAGGAATTAATTGGCTGGATGAATAAGGCAGCCTTGCCGAGCGGTGGTTGGAGAGACTGGCCATGTTTGATTGTCACGTAGCAACGTAGTGGAAAGGAAGGGAGGGATGCTGAGAAATGATAGCTGGGGGAGGAGGGCGTCAGGGCGGCCGTGTGAATGGCGTCCCTGTTAGCGTTGACGCTGGCACACAGACATCCATACAGCGGCCGCGTGAGCAGGTGCTCAGCCCAGCGACGCTGCAGCCAGCCTGGGCAACAACAGGTGCAGACTCAGCCTCCGCTTGGAAGGCCTTTTGGAGCCAAACATGCAGCCATGACCTAACTCCCTGGCCCATCATAACATTTTTACCACTGTGTTACATGGCCTTTCCTTTTAACAACACTCAGTAAAGGTTTGACACATTTTTGAAGTGGAATTCTTTCCCATTCTTGCTTGATGTACAGCTTAAGTTGTTCAACAGTCTCCCTTCTCATATTTTAGCCAATGGGAGACAGGTCTGGACTACAGGCAGGCCAGTCTAGTACCCGCACTCTTTTACTATGATGAAGCCACGCTGTTGTAACACGTGGCTTGGCGTTGTCTTGCTGAAATAAGCAGGGGCGTCCGTGATAACGTTGCTCGGATGGCAACATATGTTGCTCCAAAAAGCTGTATGTACCTTTCAGCATTAATGGTGCCTTCACAGATGTGTAAGTTACCCATGTCTTGGGCACTAATACACCCCCATACCATCACACATGCTGGCTTTTACACTTTGCGTCTAGAACAACCCGGATGGTTCTATTCCTCTTTATCTCGGAGGACACGGCGCCCACAGTTTCCAAAAAAGATTTGAAATGTGGACTCGTCAGACCACAGGACACTTTTACACTTTGCATCAGTCCATCTTGGATGAGTCCGGGCCCAAGCGCATCCACCGGCGGTTTTGGGTGTTGTTGATAAATGGCTTTGGCTTTGCATAGTAGAGTTTTAACTTGCACTTACAGATGGAGCGACCAACTGTAGTTACTGACAGTGGTTTTCTGAAGTGTTCCTGGGTCCATGTGGTGATATCCTTTACACACTGATGTCGCTTTTTGATGCAGTATCGCCTGAGGGATCGACATGCAGTGATTTTTCCAGATTCTCTCGACCTTTTGATGATATTATGGACCGTAGGTAGTAAGTCTAGCTCTAGTCTAAACAGACTCGAGCAGTCCAGTGACGTGGTTCTATAGGGAGAGCAAGAATGAGGCTCACTTACCAGATGACCAAAAACAATCTGTTGATCTATTGTAGTCTAGAGCTATCTAAAGACTAAATAGGACAGCTCTGATCTACTCAGACTACAGCGCTAATGATATCTAGTCTTTAGACAGCTCTGGTCTAACATTGAATATACTTGATAAATACAACCTCTGCCTTGTTTTTAGTGAATACTTAGGTCTACTACACTACTGTATTTAATGTTGTCATTATGGTGGTACTTAATGAATACTTAGGTCTACTACACTACTGTATTTAATGTTGTCATTATGGTGGTACTTAATGAATACTTAGGTCTACTACACTACTGTATTTAAAGTTGTCATTATGGTGGTACTTAATGAATACTTAGGTCTACTACACTACTGTATTTAATGTTGTCATTATGGTGGTACTTAATGAATACTTAGGTCTACTACACTACTGTATTTAATGTTGTCATTATGGTGGTACTTAATGAATACTTAGGTCTACTACACTACTGTATTTAATGTTGTCATTATGGTGGTACTTAATGAATACTTAGGTCTACTACACTACTGTATTTAATGTTGTCATTATGGTGGTACTTAATGAATACTTAGGTCTACTACACTACTGTATTTAAAGTTGTCATTATGGTGGTACTTAATGAATACTTAGGTCTACTACACTACTGTATTTAATGTTGTCATTATGGTGGTACTTAATGAATACTTAGGTCTACTACACTACTGTATTTAATGTTGTCATTATGGTGGTACTTAATGAATACTTAGGTCTACTACACTACTGTATTTAATGTTGTCATTATGGAGGTACTTAATGAATACTTAGGTCTACTACACTACTGTATTTTAATGTTGTCATTATGGTGGTACTTAATGAATACTTAGGTCTACTACACTACTGTATTTAATGTTGTCATTATGGTGGTACTTAATGAATACTTAGGTCTACTACACTACTGTATTTAATGTTGTCATTATGGAGGTACTTAATGAATACTTAGGTCTACTACACTACTGTATTTTAATGTTGTCATTATGGTGGTACTTAATGAATACTTAGGTCTACTACACTACTGTATTTTAATGTTGTCATTATGGTGGTACTTAATGAATGCTTAGGTCTACTACACTACTGTATTTTAATGTTACGTGACGCCCAGGAGATGTTACCTCACATCTCACACACCGCCACTCGTTGCTTCTGTTACAAAGTCACTTTTCTTGCTTTCTGCTTGTTTTGTGTCAGGACGTAGCTCTCACCCACACCCAGGGGCACAGCACCAAGTCCTGGGCCCTATTAGCCGGGGGTCCTTACCCCACTCTTAACCCAACGTTGCCCCCCCATGTTTATATTATTCACATGTGAATAATGCTGTATAATAGACTGTATTTATATTATTCACATGTGAATAATGCTGTATAATAGACTGTATTTATATTATTCACAAGTGAATAATGTTGTATAATAGACTGTATTTATGTTATTCACATGTGAATAATGCTGTATAATAGACTGTATTTATATTATTCAAATGTGAATAATGCTGTATAATAGACTGTGTTTATATTATTCACATGTGAATAATGCTGTATAATAGACTTTATTTATGTTATTCACATGTGAATAATGCTGTATAATAGACTGTATTTATATTATTCACATGTGAATAATGCTGTATAATAGACTGTATTTATATTATTCAAATGTGAATAATGCTGTATAATAGACTGTGTTTATATTATTCACATGTGAATAATGCTGTATAATAGACTTTATTTATGTTATTCACATGTGAATAATGCTGTATAATAGACTGTATTTATATTATTCACATGTGAATAATGCTGTATAATAGATTGTATTTATATTATTCACAAGTGAATAATGTTGTATAATAGACTGTATTTATATTATTCACATGTGAATAATGCTGTATAATAGACTGTATTTATATTATTCACATGTGAATAATGCTGTATAATAGACTGTATTTATATTATTCACATGTGAATAATGCTGTATAATAGACTGTATTTATATTATTCACATGTGAATAATGCTGTATAATAGACTGTATTTATATTATTCACATGTGAATAATGCTGTATAATAGACTGTATTTATATTATTCACATGTGCATAATGCTGTATAGTAGACTGTGTTTATATTATTCACATGTGAATAATGCTGTATAATAGACTTTATTTATGTTATTCACATGTGAATAATGCTGTATAATAGACTCTATTTATATTATTCACATGTAAAAAATACCTAGGTGTTTATTGTCTATTGTGACCGAACTGTGGTGCTGAATTTCCCCCAGGGATCAATAAAGTACTTTCTATTCTATTCTATTCTATTACACAATGGGTAGGGGTGTTCAAACCTTTTGACTGGAGCGCCGCATTGGGCTAAACAAAATTGGCCGGTGGCCGGTAGCATGCAAAGTAACCATATATATATATATATATATATATATATATATATATATATATATATATATATATATATATATATATATATATATATATATGGTGGCCATGTTTGTTGACGTTTTGTGCTGGTTGAACGGTTTTTTTTCTTGCACTATGACTAGGGAAGGTTGTTTCGATTGGGTCACACAAGTAAATGCTGTCCTTGAAATGTCACGAAAGTACACACTGTGGCCACTGATCTGACCATCTCTGTCAGACCCCTGGGTGATTAAATGTAAAATGAAAACACCCCACACGGGCAGGTTGCTCGTTGAAACTGAATTGAGCTCCTGTCGTCGTCTCACGGGGGCCAAATCGGAGATGGGGGGGGGGGGCCGTGGTTTGGACACCCCTGGTTGACATGCACTCAAAAACTCATTTTTGCATGGATTTGGTTGAAACCAACTGTGGAGCTTAATACATTTTTGACTTTTTAAGAAAGGGACTAACATATCTCGATCAATTCCTTTCTTGATAATTTTGTTTGGTTTTTACAAAAACAAAAAAATGTGACAAAAAATTCTATATAATGTGGTGAGAATATGAATTTGATTAAAT
Organism: Nerophis lumbriciformis; assembly: GCF_033978685.3. Taxonomy (NCBI): domain Eukaryota; kingdom Metazoa; phylum Chordata; class Actinopteri; order Syngnathiformes; family Syngnathidae; genus Nerophis; species Nerophis lumbriciformis. The sequence goes on along the minus strand of NC_084566.2, from coordinate 42,579,478 downwards.
AATCACATAACCTGCCATTATTCACCATTGTCAAGTTATCTGATACACATAATTAAACATGACTGTTACTGTAATGATTGTATTATATTACTAGGTCTTTAAAAACGAGCTTTAATAGAGGGTCCTTGAACGCACCACAGTCATGTGCAACGATATGCAAAAGTGAAACTTCCACCTAACTTTCTCCTACGCTGCCACAAAATAGATTTATTATCTGTTCACCTTTCTTCAATCACCGCATTCCTTGCTTGATTAGAAGTATGCGGTGTGAAGTTTTATTCCGAGTAAAAAAACTTGCTGTTTCATAAAGTAGGCGACATTATTAGCTCTGCCAAGCGTGATGTATTATAGTACTTGATCGCCATTTCTTCTCTCTCTTCTTTGTTTGCGATTTAGCAGGAAACTTTATGAAGGGTTTAGTTTAGTTCTTGACGGAATTACACTAAGGAACAACACTTTATTATATATATTTTATTTCAACCGATTAACATTCAATATTTTAAGTATTTGGCCCGCACAAATTGATGAGTCTAGTCCAATAATGTGATTACTGATCAATTGCCACTATCTTGTGGATAATGTGAGTAAACTAGGTCGAAAAAAACAAAACAGAGCACTAACATATTTCTATGCCCCAATCCTAACAACCTTCCTTACTCATGGCTCAAAAAAAATAAAAAATAAATATATATATATATATATATATATACAGGTAAAAGCCAGTAAATTAGAATATTTTGAAAAACTTGATTTATTTCAGTAATTGCATTCAAAAGGTGTAACTTGTACATTATATTTATTCATTGCACACAGACTGATGCATTCAAATGTTTATTTCATTTAATTTTGATGATTTGAAGTGGCAACAAATGAAAATCCAAAATTCCGTGTGTCACAAAATTAGAATATTGTGTAAGGGTTGAATTTTGAAGACACCTGGTGCCACAAACTAATCAGCTGATTAACTCAAAACACCTGCAAAGGGCTTTAAATGGTCTCTCAGTCCAGTTCTGAAGCCTACACAAACATGGGGAAGACTTCAGATTTGACAGCTGTCCAAAAGGCAACCATCGACACATTGCACAAGGAGGGAAAGACACAAAAGGTTATTGCTGAAGAGGCTGGCTGTTCTCAGAGCTCTGTGTCCAAACACATTAATGGAGAGGCAAAGGGAAGGAAAAACTGTGGTCAGAAAAAGTGTACAAGCGATAGGGATCACCGCGCCCTGGTCAAGATTGTGAAAAAAAACCCATTCAAAAATGTGGGGGAGATTCAGAAGGAGTGGACAGCTGCTGGAGTCAGTGCTTCAAGATCCACCACCAAGAGACGCTTGAAAGACATGGGTTTCAACTGCCGCATACCTCGTGTCAAGCCACTGTTGACCAAGAAACAGCGCACAAAGCGTCTCACCTGGGCTAAGGAAAAAAAGAGCTGGACTGCTGCTGAGTGGTCCAAAGTCATGTTTTCTGACGAAAGCAAATTTTGCATTTCCTTTGGAAATCGAGGTCCCAGAGTCTGGAGGAAGACAGGAGAGGCACAGGATCCACGTTGCCTGAAGTCTAGTGTAAAGTTTCCACCATCAGTGATGGTTTGGGGTGCCATGTCATCTGCTGGTGTCGGTCCACTCTGTTTCCTGAGATCCAGGGTCAACGCAGCCGTCTACCAGCAAGTTTTAGAGCACGTCATGCTTCCTGCTGCTGACCTGCTCTATGGAGATGGAGATTTCAAGTTCCAACAGGACTTGGCGCCTGCACACAGCGCAAAATCTACCCGTGCCTGGTTTACGGACCATGGTATTTCTGTTCTAAATTGGCCCGCCAACTCCCCTGACCTTAGCCCCATAGAAAATCTGTGGGGTATTGTGAAAAGGAAGATGCAGAATGCCAGACCCAAAAACGCAGAAGAGTTGAAGGCCACTATCAGAGCAACCTGGGCTCTCATAACACCTGAGCAGTGCCAGAAACTCATCGACTCCATGCCACGCCGCATTAACGCAGTAATTGAGGCAAAAGGAGCTCCAACCAAGTATTGAGTATTGTACATGCTCATATTTTTCATTTTCATACTTTTCAGTTGGCCAACATTTCTAAAAATCCCTTTTTTGTATTAGCCTTAAGTAATATTCTAATTTTGTGACACACGGAATTTTGGATTTTCATTTGTTGCCACTTCAAATCATCAAAATTAAATGAAATAAACATTTGAATGCATCAGTCTGTGTGCAATGAATAAATATAATGTACAAGTTACACCTTTTGAATGCAATTACTGAAATAAATCAAGTTTTTCTAAATATTCTAATTTACTGGCTTTTACCTGTATATATAAAAAATGCAACCAAGGCAAAAAGTCAACACACATAGTCACAAACAACACAACCTGCTCACTGAACTTTGTGGATATTACATAAAATGTCCAAGCACAACACATAATTAAAAAATACTCGCATGTAAAAATCCCCTGCAATGCATGATGGGAAAAATGCTAAACACTCTCCACATTTATACCATGTTTGGCACTTTTTAGCTGCTTGATGTTTCTAATTAATTACAAAACTTTAAGGTGGTTGTCACAGAAGTAAACATACTCTTAATATCCAATTATACTAATTATATATCCATTACATTGATATAATATGTAGTAAGGTTGTACAGTATACCGGTACTAGTATAGTACCGTGCGTATAGGATAGTGGTACTAATTAATCAAAAATTATACTTTACTACACTACTATACTAAAGTACCGGTTCCCCATTTATTTTCCTTTATTTTATTTTTTTTAACGGGCATTGCTGGTTTTACGAGCAGAGGAGCATGTTCGGCAGCGCACGCACACAGAGTACTTACAAGCAGACACGGTGTGTAGACAGAAAAGGGAGAACGGACGCGTTTTGGGTGTAAAAATTAAAGATAAAGGTGAAGTTATAAGACTGAAACACACTCTTACAAATACAGTACGTTTCTTACAAGTAGCGTTATCACTGGAGGACAAGGAATAGCTAAACATGCTTCACTACACACCGTAGGAGGATACAATAGCTAGCGCTCCTTAATGTAAACAAATGCCATGGGTGGATCTACACCTGACATCCACTGTAGTGATATCAAGTACAAGAGAGTATCTTGTTGATACTACTATGATTACATCAATATTTTTTATCGTCACGAAATAGTTTTTCCTTTAAAAAAAATGCGCATTATGTTTATAAAGTCAGTAAATACGTCCCTGGACACATGAGGACTTTGAATATGAACAATGTATTGAAAAAAATTAGATTTTTAAAATAAATCCGATTTTGGAAAAAAAATCGGATTTTGAAAAGATCGGATTTTGAAGAAAATCCGATTTTGAAAAAAAAAAAAATCTGTTTTTGAAGAAAATATGATTTTGAAGAAAATCCGATTTTGAAGAAAATCCGATTTAGAAAAAAAAAATCTGTTTTTGAAGAAAATCTGATTTTGAAGAAAATCTGATTTTGAAGAAAATCCGAGTTTGAAGAAAATCCGATTTTGAAGAAAATCCGATTTAGAAAAAAAAAAACAGTTTTTGAAGAAAATCTGATTTTGAAGAAAATCCGATTTTGAAGAAAATCCGATTTTGAAAAAATATGTTTTTGAAAAAAATCCGATTTTGAAAAAATCCGATTTTGAAAATCCGATTTTGAAAAAATCCGATTTTGAAAAAAATTGATTTTGGAAGAAATCTGATTTTGGAAGAAATCTGATTTTGAACAAATCTGATTTAGAAAAAATCAGATTCTGAAAAAAATCTGATTTTGAAAAAAATCTGATTTTGAAGAAAATCTGAGTTTGAAGAAAATCCAATTTTGAAGAAAATCCGATTTAGAAAAAAAAAATCTGTTTTTGAAGAAAATCTGATTTTGAAGAAAATCCCATTTTGAAGAAAATCCGAGTTTGAAGAAAATCCGATTTTGAAGAAAATCCGAATTAGAAAAAAAAAATCTGTTTTTGAAGAAAATCTGATTTTGAAGAAAATCTGATTTTGAAGAAAATCTGATTTTGAAGAAAATCTGATTTTGAAGAAAATCCGAGTTTGAAGAAAATCCGATTTTGAAAAAATATGTTTTTGAAAAAAATCCGATTTTGAAAAAATCCGATTTTGAAAAAATCCGATTTTGAAAAAATCCGATTTTGAAGAAAATCCGATTTTGAAAAAAATAGATTTTGGAAGATATCTGATTTTGAAAAAATCTGATTTTGAAAAAATCAGATTCTGAAAAAAATCAGATTCTGAAAAAAATCTGATTTTGAAAAAAACCTGATTTAGAAAAAAATCAGATTCTGAAAAAAATCCGATTTTAAAGAAAATTTGATTTTGAAAAAATCTGGATTTTGAAAAAAAATCAGATTCTGGCCATTTTGGCCTACAGTGTAAACATAGTGTAGTCCATCGTGGTACCTCAACTTGGATAGATGCCATGGGTGGATCTACACCTGACATCCACTGTAATGATATCAAGTACAAGACCGTATCTAGTCGATACTACTATGATTACATCGATATTTTGTATCGTCACGAAATAGTTTATTATATTATGTTTATAAAGTCAGTAAATACGTCCCTGGACACATGAGGACTTTGAATATGACCAATGTATGATCCTGTAACTACTTGGTATCACATCCATACCTAAATGTGTGGTATCATCCAAAACTAATGTCACGTATCAAAGAAGAGAAGAATAAGTGATTATTACATTTTAACAGAAGTGTAGATAGAACATGTTAAAAGAGAAAATTCGCAGATATTAACAGAAAATGAACAAGTAGATTAATAATCAATTTTTTACAGTTTGTCCCTCATAATGTGTATAAAATAATAGGTGTATAAATGACACAATATGTTACTGCAGACTAATTAGGAGTCTTTGTTTGTTTACTTACTACTAAAAGACAAGTTGTCTAGTATGTTCACTAAGGACTAAATGACAATAATAAACATATGTTTCATGTACACTAAAATTTTTTTGTTCAAATGAAGACAATAAGGCAATTTTTTTGTGGTCCCCTTTATTTAGAAAAGTATCAAAAAGTGTGGAAATACATTTTGGGAGCGGTACCTAAATGTTGGTATGGGGACAACACTCCTTTATGCTGTATTGTTGAGCACATTCATGATATTCAGACTTAAAAAGGGTGTTGAATCCTCCACACCTCAGGGCACAAAGAGGAGCATCTGCTGCATGACTTATTCCAGCTTGGTCCTCAGAGGAGCTTCACTCTTCAGGATGAAAAGGGCAGAGGGCCCGGAGTCACGCCGGAGTGTTTTCAATACTTGTCAGATCCTCGCAATCACCCAGAGAGAAGTATTCAACATAAAAGTCGTGCAAAACTGTGCGTGGTGCCTTCAGGAGCCTTCTGGAGCCTTTCAAAACTGTGCGTGATGCCTTCAGGAGCCTTCAGGAGCCTTTCAAAACTGTGCGTGATGCCTTCAGGAGGCTTTTGGAGCCTTTCAAAACTGTGCGTGATGCCTTCAGGAGCCTTTCAAAACTGTGCGTGATGCCTTCAGGAGCCTTTCAAAACTGTGCGTGATGCCTTCAGGAGCCTTTCAAGGGGAACTCTTGCAGATGTTTTCAAAAGGAGAGGAGAACAACAATGGCTGCTCCACTTTATGTGAGAGGTTCTGCTGTCCACAATACTGGAACTACTACCCATGACGGCTGGAACATGGGAATAGGAACATGGGAATAGGAACATGGTAATAGGAACATGGTAATATGAATGTGGTAATAGGAACAGAATAATAGGAACATGGTAATAAGAACATGGCAATAGGAACATGGTAATAGGAACATGGTAATATGAATGTGGTAATAGGAACAGAATAATAGGAACATGGAAATAAGAACATGGGAATAGGAACATGGGAATAGGAACATGGGAATAGGAACATGGGAATAGGAACATGGGAATAGGAACATGGGAATAAGAACATGGAATAGCAACATTGTAATAGGAACATGGGAATAGGAACATGGTAATAGGATTGTGGTAATATGAATGTGGTAATAGGAACAGAATAATAGGAACATGGTAATAGGAACAAAATTAAGATTTTGAAAAAAAACAGATTTTGAAGAAAATCAGATTTTGAAAAAAAAATCCAATTTTAAAAAAAAATCCAATTTGGAAAAAAAATTTTTTAAATTAAATTCGATTTTAGAAAAAAATCTGATTTAGAAAAAATCTGATTTTGAAGAAAATCCGATTTTGAAAAAAAAATCAGTTTTTGAAAAAAATCTGATTTAGAAGAAAAGCTGATTTCGAACAAAATCTAATTTTGAAAAAATCTATTTTTGGAAAAAAATTCTATTTTGAAAAAAATTGATTTTGAAAAAAATTCTATTTTAAAAAATCTGATTAAAAAATAAATAAATCCGATTTTGGAAAAAATAAAATCAGATTTTGAAGAAAATCAGATTTTGAAGAAAATCAGATTTTGAAGAAAATCAGATTTTGAAAAAATCAGATTTGAAAAAAGAAAATCAGATTTTGGAAAATAAATCCGATTTGGAAGAAAATCCGATTTTGAAAATATCCGATTTTGAAAAAAAATCTGATTATGAAGAAAATCAGTTTTTGAAAAAAAAAATCAGTTTTTGAAGAAAATCTGATTTAGAAGAAAAGCTGATTTCGAACAAAATCAAATTTTGAAAAAATCTATTTTTGGAAAAAATAAGATTTTGAAAAAAATTGATTTTGAAGAAAATTCTATTTTAAAAAATCCGATTAAAAAATAAATAAATCCGATTTTGGAAAAAATAAAATCTGATTTTGAAGAAAATCTGATTTTGAAGAAAATCAGATTTTGAAAAAATCAGATTTGAAAAAAGAAAATCAGATTTTGGAAAATAAATCCGATTTGGAAGAAAATCCGATTTTGAAAATATCCGATTTTGAAAAAAAATCTGATTATGAAGAAAATCAGTTTTTGAAAAAAAAAATCAGTTTTTGAAGAAAATCTGATTTAGAAGAAAAGCTGATTTCGAACAAAATCAAATTTTGAAAAAATCTATTTTTGGAAAAAATAAGATTTTGAAAAAAATTGATTTTGAAGAAAATTCTATTTTAAAAAATCCGATTAAAAAATAAATGAATCCGATTTTGGAAAAAATAAAATCCGATTTTGAAGAAAATCCGATTTTGAAGAAAATCCGATTTAGAAAAAAATCAGATTTGAAAAAAAAAAATCAGATTTTGGAAAATAAATCCGATTTGGAAGAAAATCCGATTTTGAAAATATCCGATTTTGAAAAAAATCTGATTATGAAGAAAATCTGTTTTTGAAAAAAATATGTTTTTGAAAAAATCTGTTTTTGAAAAAAATCTGTTTTTGAAAAAATCTGTTTTTGAAAAAAATTTGTTTTTGAAAAAAATCTGTTTTTGAAAAAATCTGTTTTTGAAAAAATGAGATTTTGAAGAAAATCCAATTTCGAAAAAAATCAGATTTAAAAAAATAAAAAAATCAGATTTTGTAAAAAGAAAAATCCGATTTCGAAGAAAATCCGATTTTGAAAAAAAATTTGATTTTGAAAAAAACAAATTTGGAAAAAATCAGATTTTGAAAAAAACAAATTCGGAAAAAAATCAGATTTGGAAAAAAATCAGATTTGAAAAAACAGATTTGGGCCACTTTGGCCTGCGGTGTAAACATAGTGTATGTAGTCCATGGTGGTAGCACATTTATTCATATGTTTTAATATTTGATGAAATTAGCATAATTTGATGAGCGCATGATTTGTTATTTTGTTCTGAATTATCGCTTGTGTGTGTGTGTGTGTGTGTGTGTGTGTGTGTGTGTGTGTGTGTGTGTGTGTGTGTGTGTGTGTGTGTGTGTGTGTGTGTGTGTGTGTGTGTGTGTGTGAGTCGTGCTGAGTCAGACTGCTCAGTCATCTCTTTGCATGCAGCTGCTCCTCTTATTCATTTCATCCTGACTGATCTCCCAGCTGCTGCGTCACACACACACACACACACACACACACACACACACACACACACACACACACACACACACACACACACACACACACACACACACACACACACACACACACACAAAGGTTGTCTAATCTGTCACCTTCTGTCAGCCCATTAACATCCCAAAATGGCAACGTGCGAAAATGACGATCCAACTGTTTTTCTATTATTATCAATTTTCAGGCTCGCACAAAAGAAACAAGCAATGGCCAAGTAACCTTTCCACAAATGCCAGTGCGGAGGAACTTGATTTCTTTCCTTCGTGCACCAAATAAATGGAGCCACGCTTGGCGTAGTCTTAAAACTGACATATTTTTTAGCTTTTGTTTCCCACCCGCTAATGTTTTTGTTGCTTTAATGTGCATGAAATCATGGTCTCAATATGGAAAACCATTGCATCTAATAGAGAGTCAAACACTAGAGTCTGTGAACATTGCTCCAAAGTCAGGATTTTTTCGTTGCTTTAATGTGTGTGTGTGTGTGTGTGTGTCTTCAGGAGTCTTGTGTAGAGGGGCCCATAATGTGGTGCTCCATCCCTGCTTGTGCATCCTGTCTTGTGTCAGTCTACAAGCCATTTGGCTTTTGGCTCCCTGCTGTGCAAAGACCACCTATTGTGTGTGAGCTGTGCTCCTCCTCGCAAGCTTCTGTCAGAGGAGCTAAATATACTCGTACTTCACCCTGATCCCTGCACACAAAGAACGTCATGTCGGGAATATCAGACACCTTGATAATGTAGTAACAGACACCTTCATAACAATATGTAATATGTACAATATACACACACCAAGTATATATATAATGTAGTAACAGACACCTTCATAACAATATGTACAATATACACACTGCAAGTATATATATAATGTAGTAACAGACACCTTCAGAACAATATGTAATATGTACAATATACACACTGCAAGTATATATATAATGTAGTAACAGACACCTTCATAACAATATGTAATATGTACAATATACACACTGCAGGTATATATATAATGTAGTAACAGACACCTTCATAACAATATGTAATATGTACAATATACACACTGCAAGTACATATATAATGTAGTAACAGACACCTTCATAACAATATGTAATATGTACAATATACACACTGCAAGTACATATATAATGTAGTAACAGACACCTTCATAACAATATGTAATATGTACAATATACACACTGCAAGTATATATATAATGTAGTAACAGACACATTCATTACAATATGTAATATGTACAATATACACACTGCAAGTATATATATAATGTAGTAACAGACACCTTCATAACAATATGTAATATGTACAATATACACACTGCAAGTATATATATAATGTAGTAACAGACACCTTCATAACAATATGTAATATGTACAATATACACACTGCAAGTATATATATAATGTAGTAACAGACACCTTCATAACAATATGTAATATGTACAATATACACACTGCAAGTATATATATAATGTAGTAACAGACACCTTCATAACAATATGTAATATGTACAATATACACACTGCAAGTATATATATAATGTAGTAACAGACACCTTCATAACAATATATAATATGTACAATATACACACTGCAAGTATATATATAATGTAGTAACAGACACCTTCATAACAATATGTAATATGTACAATATACACACTGCAGGTATATATATAATGTAGTAACAGACACCTTCATAACAATATGTAATATGTACAATATACACACTGCAAGTACATATATAATGTAGTAACAGACACCTTCATAACAATATGTAATATGTACAATATACACACTGCAAGTACATATATAATGTAGTAACAGACACCTTCATAACAATATGTAATATGTACAATATACACACTGCAAGTATATATATAATGTAGTAACAGACACATTCATTACAATATGTAATATGTACAATATACACACTGCAAGTATATATATAATGTAGTAACAGACACCTTCATAACAATATGTAATATGTACAATATACACACTGCAAGTATATATATAATGTAGTAACAGACACCTTCATAACAATATGTAATATGTACAATATACACACTGCAAGTATATATATAATGTAGTAACAGACACCTTCATAACAATATGTAATATGTACAATATACACACTGCAAGTATATATATAATGTAGTAACAGACACCTTCATAACAATATGTAATATGTACAATATACACACTGCAAGTATATATATAATGTAGTTACAGACACCTTCAAAACAATATGTAGTATGTACACTATACACACTGCAGGTATATATATAATGTAGTGACAGACACCTTCATAACAATATGTAATATGTACAATATACACACTGCAAGTATATATATAATGTAGTAACAGACACCTTCATAACAATATGTAATATGTACAATATACACACTACAGGTATATATATATATATATATATATATATATATATATATATATATATATATAATGAAGTAACAGACACATTCATAGCAATATGTAATATGTACAATACACACACTGCAAGTATATATATATAATGTAGTAACAGACACCTTCATAACAATATGTAATATGTACAATATATACACTGCAAGTATATATATAATGTAGTGACAGACACCTTCAAAACAATATGTACAATATACACACTGCAAGTATATATATAATATAGTAACAGACACCTTCATAACAATATGTAATATGTACAATATACTCACTGCAAGTATATATTTAATGTAGTAACAGACACCTTCATAACAATATGTAATATGTACAATATACACACTGCAAGTATATATATAATGTAGTAACAGACACCTTCATAACAATATGTAATATGTACAATATACACACTGCAAGTGTATATATATAATGTAGTAACAGACACCTTCATAACAATATGTAATATGTACAATATACTCACTGCAAGTATATATTTAATGTAGTAACAGACACCTTCATAACAATATGTAATATGTACAATATACACACTGCAAGTATATATATAATGTAGTAACAGACACCTTCAGAACAATATGTAATATGTACAATATACACACTGCAAATATATATATAATGTAGTAACAGACACCTTCATAACAATATGTAGTATGTACACTATACACACTGCAGGTATATATATAATGTAGTAACAGACACCTTCATAACAATATGTAATATGTACAATATACACACTGCAGGTATATATATAATGTAGTAACAGACACCTTCATAACAATATGTAATATGTACAATATACACACTGCAAGTACATATATAATGTAGTAACAGACACCTTCATAACAATATGTAATATGTACAATATACACACTGCAAGTACATATATAATGTAGTAACAGACACCTTCATAACAATATGTAATATGTACAATATACACACTGCAAGTATATATATAATGTAGTAACAGACACATTCATTACAATATGTAATATGTACAATATACACACTGCAAGTATATATATAATGTAGTAACAGACACCTTCATAACAATATGTAATATGTACAATATACACACTGCAAGTATATATATAATGTAGTAACAGACACCTTCATAACAATATGTAATATGTACAATATACACACTGCAAGTATATATATAATGTAGTAACAGACACCTTCATAACAATATGTAATATGTACAATATACACACTGCAAGTATATATATAATGTAGTAACAGACACCTTCATAACAATATGTAATATGTACAATATACACACTGCAAGTATATATATAATGTAGTAACAGACACCTTCATAACAATATATAATATGTACAATATACACACTGCAAGTATATATATAATGTAGTAACAGACACCTTCATAACAATATGTAATATGTACAATATACACACTGCAGGTATATATATAATGTAGTAACAGACACCTTCATAACAATATGTAATATGTACAATATACACACTGCAAGTACATATATAATGTAGTAACAGACACCTTCATAACAATATGTAATATGTACAATATACACACTGCAAGTACATATATAATGTAGTAACAGACACCTTCATAACAATATGTAATATGTACAATATACACACTGCAAGTATATATATAATGTAGTAACAGACACATTCATTACAATATGTAATATGTACAATATACACACTGCAAGTATATATATAATGTAGTAACAGACACCTTCATAACAATATGTAATATGTACAATATACACACTGCAAGTATATATATAATGTAGTAACAGACACCTTCATAACAATATGTAATATGTACAATATACACACTGCAAGTATATATATAATGTAGTAACAGACACCTTCATAACAATATGTAATATGTACAATATACACACTGCAAGTATATATATAATGTAGTAACAGACACCTTCATAACAATATGTAATATGTACAATATACACACTGCAAGTATATATATAATGTAGTTACAGACACCTTCAAAACAATATGTAGTATGTACACTATACACACTGCAGGTATATATATAATGTAGTGACAGACACCTTCATAACAATATGTAATATGTACAATATACACACTGCAAGTATATATATAATGTAGTAACAGACACCTTCATAACAATATGTAATATGTACAATATACACACTACAGGTATATATATATATATATATATATATATATATATATATATATATATATATATATAATGAAGTAACAGACACATTCATAGCAATATGTAATATGTACAATACACACACTGCAAGTATATATATATAATGTAGTAACAGACACCTTCATAACAATATGTAATATGTACAATATATACACTGCAAGTATATATATAATGTAGTGACAGACACCTTCAAAACAATATGTACAATATACACACTGCAAGTATATATATAATATAGTAACAGACACCTTCATAACAATATGTAATATGTACAATATACTCACTGCAAGTATATATTTAATGTAGTAACAGACACCTTCATAACAATATGTAATATGTACAATATACACACTGCAAGTATATATATAATGTAGTAACAGACACCTTCATAACAATATGTAATATGTACAATATACACACTGCAAGTGTATATATATAATGTAGTAACAGACACCTTCATAACAATATGTAATATGTACAATATACTCACTGCAAGTATATATTTAATGTAGTAACAGACACCTTCATAACAATATGTAATATGTACAATATACACACTGCAAGTATATATATAATGTAGTAACAGACACCTTCAGAACAATATGTAATATGTACAATATACACACTGCAAATATATATATAATGTAGTAACAGACACCTTCATAACAATATGTAGTATGTACACTATACACACTGCAGGTATATATATAATGTAGTAACAGACACCTTCATAACAATATGTAATATGTACAATATACACACTGCAAGTATATATATAATGTAGTAACAGACACCTTCATAACAATATGTAATATGTACAATATACACACTGCAAGTATATATATAATGTAGTTACAGACACCTTCAAAACAATATGTAGTATGTACACTATACACACTGCAGGTATATATATAATGTAGTGACAGACACCTTCATAACAATATGTAATATGTACAATATACACACTGCAAGTATATATATAATGTAGTAACAGACACCTTCATAACAATATGTAATATGTACAATATACACACTACAGGTATATATATATATATATATATATATATATAATGAAGTAACAGACACATTCATAGCAATATGTAATATGTACAATACACACACTGCAAGTATATATATATAATGTAGTAACAGACACCTTCATAACAATATGTAATATGTACAATATATACACTGCAAGTATATATATAATGTAGTGACAGACACCTTCAAAACAATATGTACAATATACACACTGCAAGTATATATATAATATAGTAACAGACACCTTCATAACAATATGTAATATGTACAATATACTCACTGCAAGTATATATTTAATGTAGTAACAGACACCTTCATAACAATATGTAATATGTACAATATACACACTGCAAGTATATATATAATGTAGTAACAGACACCTTCATAACAATATGTAATATGTACAATATACACACTGCAAGTGTATATATATAATGTAGTAACAGACACCTTCATAACAATATGTAATATGTACAATATACTCACTGCAAGTATATATTTAATGTAGTAACAGACACCTTCATAACAATATGTAATATGTACAATATACACACTGCAAGTATATATATAATGTAGTAACAGACACCTTCAGAACAATATGTAATATGTACAATATACACACTGCAAATATATATATAATGTAGTAACAGACACCTTCATAACAATATGTAGTATGTACACTATACACACTGCAGGTATATATATAATGTAGTAACAGACACCTTCATAACAATATGTAATATGTACAATATACACACTGCAAGTATATATATAATGTAGTAACAGACACCTTCATAACAATATGTAATATGTGCAATATTTACCGTATTTTGGTTATTTTAGTCATTTCCGGGACTGATTTCTTTTGCGCATTGATTTCTGTTTCCATAGCAACGCACGTCTGACTTCTGGCAACATGTGTGTTCCTACTCCCTGAATCAAACACGCGGGTGTTTTGAATCATGGCAGACTTGGTAACAGACAACGAAGACGACTATTTTTTTGGACAAATGACGACTCACAACCTTATCTTTTTGAAGCTGAATGTACTGAGGATGAACTGCTGCTTATAGAAGCGAGCAGGAAGGAAGAGTGAGCCGTGGGCGCAGACGGAAGCCGAGCGAGTGAGGCGAAAGTGATTTTGATGCTATAAATGTGGAACTTGGAGCCAAGCTATTTCGACATAAATGGATTGCTTACCCAAAATCAAGTGGAAACGTCCTGGGCCAGCTGGACCAAACAGACAAGTGTCCATGGAGTGAGTCACTTTAATATCGATCATGATGTTGAAGTGGCGTCATGTGTGTTATTATGTTATTACAACGACAGTAGAGGAGCGTGGGGGCTGTACCTTAGAGCGTAGGGTGAAACTGTAACTGAGTGCGCAGCTCAATACGTCTCTCCTCATGAGCAAAACTCAACTCTGTCTCTGCTCGATTCCTTGCTTCTTGTCTCATTTAATAGATAGTTTTGGTGTTTGAACCTGACACCGACATAAACACCCTGTTAGTTTTGAACAGATAAGTGAATGAAGGGCATACTTAGTCGACAGCCATATATGTGGCCGTATGAACAACGGCAACACTGTCATAAACATGTGCCATATAGTGAAACCACGCTAAACATCAACGACAAACACATTTCGGGAGAATATTTGCACCGCAACAC
>NC_084566.2:42559124-42561624 GCF_033978685.3 Nerophis lumbriciformis | reverse complement strand
AATGTGCATGTGTGCATGTGTGTGTGTGTGTGTGTGTGTGTGTGTGTGTGTGTGTGTTCTCCAAATGTAGGGTTTTTGACAGCAATCGGTTAGCTTGTACCTATATTCATCACGCCGTACGCCCATTAGCATATAAGCTGCTAACTCGCCGCAGCCAACGACTGCAATTTGCAATTTGGCTTTTAGTCTTCTAGGCGTGATTGGAGAAGAAGTCTGCGGGGAGACGGAGCGCTCGCTGGCTAGACTCCAGCCTTGTCCATCCCTGTTTTAATTACCCACGGCACCCACCCTGGGGAATATCCTCGTCTTGCATCTTTCCTGCCTTCTCTCCCAGCTTCCATCTTTCATCTCCCTCCTCCACCTCCACCACTAATTCGCTCGCCTTTCCCTCACTTTTCTTTATCACGCGCACACAAAAACCGGCGAGCGCAGAGCTGCTGCTGCGCCAAAGGCCTCACCTCGGCATTAGCATATAAATGACCCTGCAGATTGAATAGTATTTTAGGATCTTTAACAGCAAAAAAGACGGACTCTCTTCAGTGTGATTAGAGCAGAGAGACTTGAAGGAATATCGCCGTCAACTTGGTAAGATAAAGACCTGACGTGTTGTTTCCCGTCAGCAATTGTCTGAATACGTGCAAGGCGTGTTGTTATATTTGTCGAAGAGCATCCGGAAAGTATTCACAGCGTTATAATTTTTGTCCGTAAAAATTCTACACACAATGCCCCATAATTATTAATTTTTTTTCTCAAATTCAATGGTTTTTATTTGGTCACTTCAAGTGCAGAGCAGATAAATAAATAAAAAGTATGGGTTTACATTTTCCTCACCAAAAATGTATATTTTTAAAGCTTCCACATTCACTTTGTACATGTCAAATAGAGAAAAAAAAAATAATAATAAATTGATCTTGAGATAAAGAAACACAAGAACGGACTCTAGAGCAATGGTTCTCAACCTTTTTTTCAGTGATGTACCCCCTGTGAACATTTTTTTAATTCAAGTACCCCCTAATCAGAGCAAAAAAATTTTGGTTGAAAAAAAGAGATAAAGAAGTAAAATACAGCACTATGTCATCAGCTTCTGATTTATTAAATTGTATAACAGTGCAAAATATTGCTCATTTGTAGTGGTCTTTCTTGAACTATTTGGGGGAAAAAAGATATACAAATATTATCGGCCGATAAATGCGTTAAAATGTAATATCGGAACGCAAATTATCGGTATTGTTTTTTTATTATCGTTTTTTTTTTAATTGTTTTTTTTTTTATTAAATCAACATAAAAACACAAGATACACTTACAATTAGTGCACCAACCCAAAAAACCTTCCTCCCCCATTTACACTCATTCACACAAAAGGGTTGTTTCTTTCTGTTATTAATATTCTGGTAGGTTCCTACATTATATATCAATATATATCAATACAGTCTGCAAGGGATACAGTCCGTAAGCACACATTGTCATGTCTGTGTAATCATGTTTTGTTTTAAGTCATGTTTTGTTTAGTTTCTGGCTTTTCACTCCCTTGTCTTGTTTGCATGATTACCCATTAGTTTCACCTGTTCCACGTTTGGACTCATTGTGCACTCTTGTTTGTCACCATAGCAACCATTAGTTTTCACCTGTCACGTCACGCACCTGTTTCACGTTTTGAGTCACGCACCTGCTTTCACTAATCATGTCCATAGTATTTAAGTTCATTCATTTTCTGTTGTTCGTCCTGACGACATCACCACATTTATGCTCTGTCCATTCCTCTAAGATCCTGCTTCATGTCCCTTGTCAAAGTAAGTTTTTGTGCCATGTTTATAGTCTTTTTGTTTTTCATAGTTTGTTCTCCGCCACTGTGCGTGCTTTTCATTTGTATTTTTTGCTATAGTCTTTTGGTTTCATAGTTTATTCTCCGCCACTGTGCGCCCTTTCGTTTATTCCTTTTTTTTTAATAAATATAAATAAATCATGTACCTCCATTCCCGTCTCGCCCGAGCCAACCTTCCGTTGCATCCCGGAAAAGCACACACCCAGGACCAAGTCATGACACACATGATTGTGCGTGCTGCTGCTCCACTAATAGCACTAACCTTTAACAGTTAATTTGACTAATTTTCATTAATTACTAGTTTCTCTGTAACTATTTTTATATTGTTTTACTTTATTTTTTATTCAAGAAAATGTTTTTAATTTATCTATTTTATTTTATTAATTAAAAAAAAAAAAAGTACCTTATCTTCACCATACCTGGTTGTCCAAATTAGGCATAATAATGTGTTAATTCCACAACTGTATATATCAGTTGATATCGGTATCAGTAATTAAAGAGTTAGACAATATCAGAATATCGGCAAAAAGCCATTATCGGACATCCCTAATAAAAATAACTAAAAACTTGTTGAAAAATAAAAAAAGTAGCTTCCATATGAGGAGGTGTGAACAAGTTAGGACATAAATCATGGTCCCAATACGGAAAACCATTGCATCTAATGGAGAGCCAAATACT
>NC_084566.2:42516624-42554124 GCF_033978685.3 Nerophis lumbriciformis | reverse complement strand
AAAAATATGAGCATGTACAATACTCAATACTTGGTTGGAGCTCCTTTTGCCTCAATTACTGCGTTAATGCGGCGTGGCATGGAGTCGATGAGTTTCTGGCACTGCTCAGGTGTTATGAGAGCGGGGGAGTTGGCGGGCCAATTTAGAACAGAAATACCATGGTCCGTAAACCAGGCACGGGTAGATTTTGCGCTGTGTGCAGGCGCCAAGTCCTGTTGGAACTTGAAATCTCCATCTCCATAGAGCAGGTCAGCAGCAGGAAGCATGAAGTGCTCTAAAACTTGCTGGTGGACGGCTGCGTTGACCCTGGATCTCAGGAAACAGAGTGGACCGACACCAGCAGATGACATGGCACCCCAAACCATCACCCAACCATGCAAATTTTGCATTTCCTTTGGAAATCGAGGTCCCAGAGTCTGGAGGAAGACAGGAGAGGCACAGGATCCACGTTGCCTGAAGTCTAGTGTAAAGTTTCCACCATCAGTGATGGTTTGGGGTGCCATGTCATCTGCTGGTGTCGGTCCACTCTGTTTCCTGAGATCCAGGGTCAACGCAGCCGTCTACCAGCAAGTTTTAGAGCACTTCATGCTTCCTGCTGCTGACCTGCTCTATGGAGATGGAGATTTCAAGTTCCAACAGGACTTGGCGCCTGCACACAGCGCAAAATCTACCCGTGCCTGGTTTACGGACCATGGTATTTCTGTTCTAAATTGGCACGCCAACTCCACTGACCTTAGCCCCATAGAAAATCTGTGGGGTATTGTGAAAAGGAAGATGCAGAATGCCAGACCCAAAAACGCAGAAGAGTTGAAGGCCACTATCAGAGCAACCTGGGCTCTCATAACACCTGAGCAGTGCCAGAAACTCATCGACTCCATGCCACGCCGCATTAACGCAGTAATTGAGGCAAAAGGAGCTCCAACCAAGTATTGAGTATTGTACATGCTCATATTTTTCATTTTCATACTTTTCAGTTGGCCAACATTTCTAAAAATCCCTTTTTTGTATTAGCCTTAAGTAATATTCTAATTTTGTGACACACGGAATTTTGGATTTTCATTTGTTGCCACTTCAAATCATCAAAATTAAATGAAATAAACATTTGAATGCATCAGTCTGTGTGCAATGAATAAATATAATGTACAAGTTACACCTTTTGAATGCAATTACTGAAATAAATCAAGTTTTTCAAAATATTCTAATTTACTGGCTTTTACCTGTATATATATATATATATATATATAAAATAAATAATTGAATTTCAGTGTTCATTTATTTACACATATACACACAAATAACACTCATCTACTCATTGTTGAGTTAAGGGTTGAATTGTCCATCCTTGTTCTATTCTCTGTCACTATTTTTCTAACCATGCTGAACACCCTCTCTGATGATGCATTGCTGTGTGGCACGCACAAAAAGTGCTTTCATCAAATGCACTAGATGGCAGTATTGTCCTGTTTAAGAGTGTCACAACATTGCTGTTTACGGCAGACGAACTGCTTTACCGGTATACAAAAAAGTGACTGCTGTTGTTGTGTGTTGTTGCCACGCTGGGAGGACGTTAATGAAACTGCCTAACAATAAACCCATATAAGGAACCAAGAACTCGCCCTCCATTATTCTATAGTTATAACGTGATTGGGCAGGTACGCTTTTTTTATATTGTGGAGGACCTGAGTCCGCCTGAATTTCGGGAGAAAATTTGTCCCGGGAGGTTTTCGGGAGAGGCGCTGAATTTCGGGAGTCTCCCGGAAAATCCGGGAGGGTTGGCAAGTATGGTGTGTCTGCACTCTTATAAGTCGGTACGATTTTTTCTATTTTAATTTTGTCTGGGAATTTGCCTGTTTGAAATGATAGGTTGCTGATATATGTTAAAAGGTTCTGAAATATCTTCAATAACCTTTTTTTATTGTTTTCATATCAATTTCTTTGCAATTAGTTGAGGTCTTGGATTCACCTTTTTGTGTTGTGTTTACTGAGGGGAGGTGACGGCAAACAGACACCAGGGGGCAGTATATACAATTATTTATTATATATATAGTCAATATATATATATATATAAATAATAATAAACAATACTACTGAACTAAGGAAATTAAGTGTGAACTAGAATACAAGAGTGTGTGGTGTAAGACTATGTGTGTAGTTAGCTGAAGTGTGTTACCAAGTGTTGAAGAGAGCAAACGAGGCAGTCCATGGGGCAGGCAGGTGATCCGGGGCGAGAGAGAGGCGTCAAAGTCCAGGGGCAAGCGAGGAGTCAAGGAAACGAAGGAGGCAGTCAAAATCCAGGGCAACGGAAGGTAAACACTGCGGAGGCACGGGAGAACAAACAAGGATGTCAGACACGAGGGAAAACACGCAGAGACAGAGAGAGATCATAAGCCTTACGGTACACCATGAGAAAACTAAGTTCCCGCCCCGATCCTAGGGTCCACTGGTCTTTTAAACAGCTCGCCCTCATCAGTTCCAGGTGTGATGATTGCCAGCGAGTGATTGCAGCTGGTGGCTGCAGCAGGGCGGAGACGCGCGCGGGGCGTTCCTGGATGTGCGCACCCGTGGGCGTGTCCCGAGGTGCGCACAGACGGAGCCTCCAAGTGTTCCCGCAGAGGAGGGAGAATCAGACTGCGCGTGCGCCGTAACATTTTGCACAATATTGATTATTTCCTATAGTCACTTAGTCTGAATGAGAGACTCTGTGCTTAAGTTTAGTTGTTTTTTTCCCTTAAAGTTCAAAACATGGCGCGAACTTTGCATCATCATTTGCTGCCACGATCGTAGTCATGATCGCTTCATCCATCCATCCATCTTCAACCGTGGGGACAACAGCTCCAGCAGAGACCCCCAGACTTCCCTCTCCAGAGCAACATTAGCAACTTTCTTGTGGGGGATCCAGAAGCGTTCCCAGACCAGAGAGGAGATGTAATCCCCCCATCTGGTCCTTGACCTGCCCCAGGGTTGCCTACCAATGGGACGTGCAACGAGGACCTCCCTAAAGAGACGCTGGTGAGGCATCCGCACGAGATGCCCGAACCACCTAAGCTGGCTCCTTTCCAAGCGAAGGAGCAGCGGCTCTACTCCGAGTCTATCTCGGGTGACTGAACTTCTCACCCTACCTCTAAGGGAGATGCCAGCCACTCTTCTGAGGAAACTCATTTCGGCCGCTTGTATCCGCCATCTTATTCTTTCGGTCATGACCCACACTTCATGACCATAGGTGAGAGTAGGAATGTAGATAGCTCGATTAACCGAGAGCTTTGCCTTCTGGCTCAGCTCTGGTTTGGTCACAACAGTGCGGCAGAGAGACTGCAATACTGCCCCAGCTGCTCCCATTGTCCGGCTGATTTCCTTCTCCATCTTTCCCTCACTCGTGAACAAGACCCCGAGATACTTAAACTCCTCCACCTGGGACAGAGTCTCGTCCTCTACCTGGACTATACAAACCATCAGTTTTCCTGCTGAGAACCATGGCCTCAGATTTGGAGATGCTGATCCTCATTCCAGCCGCTGAACACTCGGCTGCGAACCGATCCAGTGAGAGCTGAAGGTCACGAACCGAAGGTACCATCAGGACCACATCATCTGCAAAAAGCAGTGACGCAATCTTTAGCCCCTTGAGACGTATACCCTCTCCGTCATGGCCACGACTCTGCCTAGAAATCATGTCCATGAAAATCACAAACAGGATAGGTGACAGAGCGCAGCCCTGGCGGAGACCAACGGATCCGACTTACATCCAAGCACCCGGACACAACTCTCGCTTTGGTTGTACAGAGATTGGATGGCCCTCAGCAGGGTTCCCCTCACCCCGTACTCTCTCAGCACCTCCCACAAGATCTCCCTTGGGACCCGGTCATACGCCTTCTACAAATCCACAAAGCACATGTAGACTGGATAGCCATACTCCCAGGCCTTCTCCAGGATTCCCGCAAGAGTAAAGAGCTGGTCAGTTGTTCCACAACCAGGACATTTCTCATTTCCAGCGTGAAAGCAAAGCCGAAGTGTTTGTGAGCAAAATAAAGGGGCGGCGAATAGCCTGAATAGCAGCTGCGAAATGGTCAAACATCACTTTTAATGCCATCACCTGGTACATGCTGGTGAAGTTTGAACGTTGTATTCTATAATAGTCTATTGGGCTAACTTCAGGCCACAAACAACGTGCAGTATTTTGGAGAAAACATATTGTCTGTATACCTCGGATTCAGGAGGAACAGTGTGGTTTTCGTCCTGGTCGTGGAACTGTGGACCAGCTCTATACTCTCGGCAGGGTCCTTGAGGGTGCATGGGAGTTTGCCCAACCAGTCTACATGTGCTTTGTGGACTTGGAGAAGGCATTCGACCGTGTCCCTCGGGAAGTCCTGTGGGGAGTGCTCAGAGAGTATGGGGTATCGGACTGTCTGATTGTGGCGGTCCGCTCCCTGTATGATCAGTGTCAGAACTTGGTCCGCATTGCCGGCAGTAAGTCGGACACGTTTCCAGTGAGGGTTGGACTGCGCCAAGGCTGCCCTTTGTCACCCATTCTGTTCATAACTTTTATGGACAGAATTTCTAGGCGCAGTCAAGGCGTTGAGGGGATCCGGTTTGGTGGCTGCAGGATTAGGTCTCTGCTTTTTGTAGATGATGTGGTCCTGATGGCTTCATCTGGCCAGGATCTTCAGCTCTCGCTGGATCGGTTCGCAGCCGAGTGTGAAGCGACTGGGATGAGAATCAGCACCTCCAAGTCCGAGTCCATGGTTCTCGCCCGGAAAAGGGTGGAGTGCCATCTCCGGGTTGGGGAGAAGATCTTGCCCCAAGTGGAGGAGTTCAAGTACCTCGGAGTCTTGTTCACGAGTGAGGGAAGAGTGGATCGTGAGATCGACAGGCGGATCGGTGCGGCGTCTTCAGTAATGCGGACGCTGTATCGATCCGTTGTGGTGAAGAAGGAGCTGAGCCGGAAGGCAAAGCTCTCAATTTACAGGTCGATCTACGTTCCCGTCCTCACCTACGGTCATGAGCTTTGGGTTATGACCGAAAGGACAAGATCACGGGTACTGAAATGAGTTTCCTCCGCCGGGTGGCGGGTCTCTCCCTTAGAGATAGGGTGAGAAGCTCTGCCATCCGGTGGGAGCTCAAAGTAAAGCCGCTGCTCCTCCACATGGAGAGGAGCCAGATGAGGTGGTTCGGGCATCTGGTCAGGATGCCACCCGAACGCCTCCCTCGGGAGGTGTTTAGGGCACGTCCGACCGGTAGGAGGCCACGGGGAAGACCCAGGACACGTTGGGAAGACTATGTCTCCCGGCTGGCCTGGGAACGCCTCGGGATCCCCCGGGAGGAGCTGGACGAAGTGGCTGGGGAGAGGGAAGTCTGGGCTTCCCTGCTTAGGCTGCTGCCCCCGTGACCCGACCTCGGATAAGCGGAAGAAGATGGATGGATGGATGGATGGAACTGATTTTTAATGGTTTTAACCCTTCTGAAATTGTGATAATGTTCCCCTTTAAGGTTGATCCAAATAGGTCCCACATGCAAAACTGATGTTAGTTGGATTATTTGCTCTAAAGTGAGCGTGGTTGTGGTCTTCTTTAGCTCCAGGCGGAGGAACACAATAAAGTCTGGGATAAAATGTGAACACTTTGACAGTTGTAATGTAAGAGCAGCCTGGTAATGGACATCTTGGCTTTGTGGCAATTCAATGGGGAATTGATTTTGTTCTATGATGCTCACGTGGATTTTTACTACGCTATTTTATGTGCCGTGTCCGTGGTCGGACGGACATTCGATATCCGCTCGCATTTTCCCCGACATGAGTGTTCAGGAAAAAGGCATAAATGAAGCTGTATGGCTCGCGGCGTACAGTTCTATGAAGGTGACCCACTTCTCCCAGTTTAGCCCGTGTCGGCATTTCTACCCTCGGGCCATCTTACTTTATTAACCTGCTTACTGTCCTCAAGGAGGAGGGTACGTAGAAAGCAAGAAGAAATAAAGCACTTGCCTATTTGTGTATCGGATTTGGTCTATTTTAGCTGGAATAACAAGCGCGGGGTAGAAGTTCCACAGAGAAGCAAAGATCCGTTATAAATACTCTATGGTCTAAGTCCCACTAGACTAGACTGCAAAAAGTGAAATCTAAGTAAGATGAAATATCTCAAATAAGGCTGATATTTGCATGTTTTGAGTCTGATAAGATAATTCTTCTCACTAAGCAGATTTTATGTTAGAGTGTTTTACTTGTTTTAAGTGTTTTGGTCCTAAATGATCTCAGTAAGATATGACAGCTTGTTGCTGAGATGTGATGCACCTGTGGAGGACAGCATGGTGGCCAGCTATTAAGTCGTCTGTTTTCATCGCAAAATTCCACAGTATTCTGGACATCTTTGTTGGTGAATCTTTTGCAATTTGTTCAATGAACAATGGAGACAGCAAAGAAGAAAGCTGTAGGTGGGAAGCGGTGTATTGCGGCCGACTGCAGCAACACAAACACATTTCATTGTTTACATTCCCGAAAGATGACAGTCAAGCTTTACCATTGGCCTGTGGAGAACTGGGACAACAGAGACTCTTACCAGGAGGACTTTGAGTTGGATACGCAGACGCGGTACCGTGAGTACGCATTGCAGCTGCGGCTTCCAAACATTTGATCGCTTGCCCGTACGTGCGTGCCGCTATGTGCATGTCACGTACGTAACTTTGGGGAGGTGAACGGTACTTTGGGCTGTGGGATTGAGTGTGTTGTGCAGGTGTTTGAGTTGTATTGGCGGGAGGGGGGAGGTGTTTGTTATGCGGGATTAATTTGTGGCATATTAAATATAAGCCTGGTTGTGTTGTGGCTAATAGAGTATATATTGAGTAAAACATGCTTGAAACTAGAATATCAAGTGTTGCAAAGCTGTGTCATCAACACTCACAAGTATAAAACTACTTTATTAAAGTCATCATTTCTTATTTCAAGCACAATTGTGTCTCATAATTAAAACAGATGACGGCCAAATGGACTTTGCTGTTTTATTTGCAATGAAACAATAGAAAATAGGTACTCATATAGTAGTACAGTTGGCACAGTACAGTAAACTGACTATTTAAACAGAAATAGTTCATGCACATTCAGATAAATTCTTCAAAATTAAAATAAATTTTTTTTTAATTATATATGCGCACTAATTGACTGAAAGAGCACACACTTGGCGCGATGATGTCATGTTATCCATGGAAAAATGCATTTTTAGACAATATGACTTGCCTGAGCGGCTAGGAGACCCCGAGAGTAACAAGCGGTCGCCTTGTTGCCTTTCCATTAAGAACAATAAATGAGTTTTTAGTATAATTAAATATAATGCCGAGCGCATATCATTAAGTCAAGATAATGGCACAAGCATTTACTTTATTTAAGAATATTTTTCAACATATTGAGCAAAAAAGGTCTCTTTTTTTTTTCTACCGAGAAAAGTGCACTTGTTATTAATGAGAATATACTTATTTTAAGCTATTTTTGGGTTCATTGAAGTTAGCTAATTTGACTTGTTGTCACAAAATAAGACAAACTGATGCGATCTATCGTCATTTCTTTACGTTTAGTTGTGCTCTCAAACACTACCAATATAGTAGAGAATAAACTGGATTGCATCACAGAAGGTTTCTCAAACAAATCCGATGTTCATTTTCCAAAGTGATCTCTGCAGACACCAGCATGGTGATATTTTTAAGATTCAATTCCTTCATGAACCACTTCTTTCGGGACTCCATGAAAAACTATTTCCTTTCTCTCTTTTTGAACGATTAGAACAGCCCAGAACAGAACAGCCATACCACATTTTCTTCTCAATTTCTACACTCTCTCTCAGTGCTTGACTATCGTGTCAATTTAGTCGCCAAGTGTGAGTTCAAACCCCGGCCGAGTCATACCAAAGACTATAAAAATGGGAGCCATTAACTCCCTGCTTGGCACTCAGCATCAAGGGTTGGAATTGGGGGTTAAATCACCAAAAAATGATTCCCGGGCGCGGCGCCGCTGCTGCCCACTGCTCCCCTCACCTCCCAGGGGGTGAACAAGGGGATGGGTCAAATGCAGAGGACAAATTTCACCACACCCAGTGTGTGCGTGACAATCATTGGTACTTTTAACTTAAGAAGACAAAAGGGATGTGACGTCATATGCAACCCTCTTATTGTTAGAATAATTGTTTCTAAGTTATAACAAAAACTTTGTGTTACATTGAGAAGCAAAAGCTGTCTTTGAACCTACCAAGAGTAAGGCTTGTAAAACTCCGCTGTGTAGGGGTTAAGCAAAATGAAGGTGTTCTGTTTCTTTCATGTATTATAATCAAACAGAAAGATATTGTCTGACCCAAGAACTACAAAAGCGAAGAGGAAGCAGGACCAGACTCCCCTCCAGGCGACCTCTTTTTGAACAGTTTTACGAACCTCAACTCTTTTACGAACCTCTTCTTTGAACTCTTTTACGACCTTTTCTGTGAACTGTTTACGACCCCCCGTCCCTTTGGAAGCAGCTGTTGACATGTGGTCAGAGAAAGTCCAAATAAAGGAAGGAGGCATACAATCTCCCAACCAGTCTACATGTGTTTTGTGGACTTGGAGAAGGCATTCGACCGTGTCCCTCGGGAAGTCCTGTGGGGAGTGCTCAGAGAGTATGGGGTATCGGACTGTCTGATTGTGGCTGTCCGCTCCCTGTATGATCAGTGTCAGAGCTTGGTCCGCATTGCCGGTAGTAAGTCGGACACGTTTCCAGTGAGGGTTGGACTCCGCCAAGGCTGCCCTTTGTCACCCATTCTGTTCATAACTTTTATGAACAGAATTTCTAGGCGCAATCAGGGCATTGAGGGGATCTGGTTTGGTGGCTGCAGGATTAGGTCTCTGCTTTTTGCAGATGATGTGGTCCTGATGGCTTCATCTGGCCAGGATCTTCAGCTCTCACTGGATCGGTTCGCAGTTGAGTGTGAAGCGACTGGGATGAGAATCAGCACCTCCAAGTCCGAGTCCATGGTTCTCGCCCGGAAAAGGGTGGAGTGCCATCTCCGGGTTGGGGAGGAGATCTTGCCCCAAGTGGAGGAGTTCAAGTACCTCGGAGTCTTGTTCACGAGTGAGGGAAGAGTGGATCGTGAGATCGACAGGCCGATCGGTGCGGCGTCTTCAGTAATGCGGACGCTGTATCGATCCGTTGTGGTGAAGAAGGAGCTGAGCCGGAAGGCAAAGCTCTCAATTTACCGGTCGATCTACGTTCCCATCCTCACCTATGGTCATGAGCTTTGGGTTATGACCGAAAGGACAAGATCACGGGTACAAGCGGCCGAAATGAGTTTCCTCCGCCGGTTGGCGGGGCTCTCCCTTAGAGATAGGGTGAGAAGCTCTGCCATCCGGGAGGAGCTCAAAGTAAAGCCGCTGCTCCTCCACATGGAGAGGAGCCAGATGAGGTGGTTCGGGCATCTGGTCAGGATGCCACCCGAACTTCTCCCTAGGGAGGTGTTTAGGGCACGTCCGACCGGTAGGAGGCCACGGAGAAGACCCAGGACACGTTGGGAAGACTATGTCTCCCGGCTGGCCTGGGAACGCCTCGGGGTCCCACAGGAAGAGCTGGACGAAGTGGCTGGGGAGAGGGAAGTCTGGGCTTCCCTGCTTAGGCTGCTGCCCCCGCGGCCCGACCTCGGATAAGTGGAAGAAGATGGATGGATGGATGGGGCATACAATCTTTCGCCAGAGCGTGGGTGACACTGTAAGAGGTTACAGGTCGACACGTTTCTCCTCAATTGAGCCAAATTGAATTATGTCTCTGTTTATTTCCTTGCTTCTTGTCTTGTTTAATAGATGTCATCAGTGTTTGAACCTGACAATTGTGTTCTCACTTAACCTTTTTAGATGCACGGATGTCAAATACTCTATAATCTGAAACTCCGCTGTACTGTAAAGTCTGCATTTGCACATATTTTGGGTGTGCATACGCCATTGAAGCCATCCAACGTCTTTGCTTTTACATTTGCTGCAACCGAGCCTATCTGCCTTGCTTTGGCTATCGGTTGCTACGGTAACAAAGGCACGGAGTGAAGTGGCTGCAGCAGCTTAACAGACACACAAGAGACAGTGCGAGGGAGAGGTTCTGCCCGTAGAGCTAATCATAACATCCCACAACAAAAGGACAATGCGTTTTTGGAAGCAGCACCTGCACCATCCAGTCCAGTACACGGCTCTCACAAACATAATCATTAATTTTTAATGACGTCCAGGGTCATGTGTTTCTTGAAGGCAAAATACTAGAAAACACCTGAACCACGATCCCAGATTCTAATCCATCCCTGTTTAGTTCAAAGACTTGAGTTGATTCAGTTTACAATGACCACGAAATGGAAGATTTCATCAACAACCCCAGCGATGGCCACACAAGTCCCCGATTTCAAGCAGGCTGGACCCATTTCTAGAGTCTTATCATAGAGACTTGTCTCAAGGGTCATTAAAACTGGGCATCCTCCCAGGGACTTCATTAGGGCTGTCTTCGCCTGGGAATATCCAGTCGAATCTAATCCGTTTTTTCCCCCCATCGTCGACAATGTTTTTTTGAAGAAATAATTATGTACTAGGGTTGTCCCGGTTCCAATATTTTGGTAAGCTGTGAGCAAACAGATTAGAATTTTATGCATAGGTCTAAACCTGTACAAAACGGGCCCCCTAGCTAACCATCCGACTTCTGACACAATTTGTTACAAAACTCTTAGCGGTTGTCCTCTCAAATGGGATTTGAATCTGGGTCTATCGGGTTACAAAACCTGTAGACTCACCAAAACACTGGTATGGTATAAAAATCAAGTGTACAACCGTAGAAACAGTAGACTCTGTCTCATTAGCGTCTTCTTCCAGAGTTGAGTTCGTGTCCCTCACAGGCTGTGGGTGACCCCCAGCTAACCATTCGAATTCTGACACAATTTGTTACAAAACTCTTAGCGGTTGTCCTCTCAATGTGGGATTTGAATCTGGGTCTATCGGTTTACAAAACCTGTAGATTCACCGAAACACTGGTATGGTTTAAAAATCAAGTGTACAACCGTAGAAACAGTAGACTCTGTCTCATTAGCGCCTTCTTCCAGAGTTGGGTTCGTGTCCCTCACAGGCTGTGGGTGACCTGTCCTTAATTGGACCCCCAGCTAACCATTCGAATTCTGACACAATTTGTTACAAAACTCTTAGCGGTTGTCCTCTCAATGTGGGATTTGAATCTGGGTCTATCGGTATACAAAACCTGTAGACTCACTGAAACACTGGTATGGTTTAAAAATCAAGTGTACAACCGTAGAAACAGTAGACTCTGTCTCATTAGCGCCTTCTTCCAGAGTTGGGTTTGTGTCACTCACAGGCTGTGGGTGACCTGTCCTTAATTGGACCCCCAGCTAACCATTCGAATTCTGACACAATTTGTTACAAAACTCTTAGCGGTTGTCCTCTCAAATGGGATTTGAATCTGGGTCTATCGGTATACAAAACCTGTAGACTCACCGAAACACTGGTATGGTATAAAAATCAAGTGTACAACCATAGAAACAGTAGACTCTGTCTCATTAGCGCCTTCTTCCAGTGTTGGGTTCGTGTCCCTCACAGGCTGTGGGTGACCTGTCCTTAATTGGACCCCCAGCTAACTATCCGACTTCTGACACCATTTGTTACAAAACTCTTAGCAGTTTTCCTCTCAAATGGGATTTGAATCTGAGTCATTTGGTTTAAAAACCCGTAGACTGACTAAAACACTGGTACGGTAGAAACATCACGTGTACAACCATAGAAACAATAGACTGTCTCACTAGTGGCTCCTTCCAGAGTTGGGTTTGAGTCCCTCACAGGCCGTGGATGACCTGTCTTTAACTGGACCCCCAGCTAACCATTCGACTTCTGACACCATTTGTTACAAAACTCTTAACAGTTTTCCTCTCAAATGGGATTTGAATCTGGGTCATTCGGTTTAAAAACCTGTAGACTCACTAAAACACTGGTACGATAGAAAAATCATGTGTACAACCGTAGAAACAGTAGACTGTCTCACTAGCGCCTCTTTCCAGAGTTGGGTTTGTGTCCCTCACCCCAGATAGCCATGCGACTTCTGACACCATTTGTTACAAATCTTTTCGCAGTTTTACACTCAAATCGGATTTAAATCTTGGTCTATTGGGTTGAAAGACCTGTACACAGACCGAAACAGTGGCATGGAGTAGCAAAACTATGTGTACAGCCATAGAGACAGTAGACTGTGTCACTAGCGATTCCTTCCAGAATTGGGTTTGTGTCCCACATAGGCCGTGGATCATCTGTCCTCAACTAGCCCCCCAGCTAACCGTCCGACTTCTGACACAATTTGTTACAAAACTCTTAGCAGTTTTCCTCTCAAATGGGATTTGAATCTGGGTCTATCGGGTTACAAAACCTGTAGACTCACCAAAACACTGGTATGGTATAAAAATCAAGTGTACAACCGTAGAAACAGTAGACTCTGTCTCATTAGCGCCTTCTTCCAGAGTTGGGTTCGTGTCCCTCACAGGCTGTGGGTGACCTGTCCTTAATTGGACCCCCAGCTAACCATTCGAATTCTGACACAATTTGTTACAAAACTCTTAGCGGTTGTCCTCTCAAATGGGATTTGAATCTGGGTCTATCGGGTTACAAAACCTGTAGACTCACCGAAACACTGGTATGGTTTAAAAATCAAGTGTACAACCGTAGAAACAGTAGACTCTGTCTCATTAGCGCCTTCTTACCGAGTTGGGTTCGTGTCCCTCACAGGCCGTGGGTGACCTGTCCTTAATTGGACCCCCAGCTAACCATTCAAATTCTGACACAATTTGTTACAAAACTCTTAGCGGTTGTCCTCTCAATGTGGGATTTGAATCTGGGTCTATCGGTTTACAAAACCTGTAGATTCACCGAAACACTGGTATGGTTTAAAAATCAAGTGTACAACCGTAGAAACAGTAGACTATGTCTCATTAGCGCCTCTTTCCAGAGTTGGGCTTGTATCCCTCACAGGCCGTGGGTGACCTGTCTTTAACTGAACCCCCAGCTAACCATCCGACTTCTGACACCATTTGTTACAAAACTCTTAGCAGTTTTCCTCTCAAATGGGATTTGAATCTGAGTCATTCGGTTTAAAAACCCGTAGACTGACTAAAACACTGGTACGGTACAAAAATCACATGTACAACCATAGAAACAATAGACTCTGTCTCACTAGCGGCTCCTTCCAGAGTTGGGTTTGTGTCCCTCACCCCAGATAACCATGCGACTTCTGACACCATTTGTTACAAATCTTTTCGCAGTTTTACACTCAAATCGGATTTGAATCATGGTCTATTGGGTTGAAAGACCTGTACACAGACCGAAACAGTGGCATGGAGTAGCAAAACTACGTGTACAGCCATAGAGACAGTAGACTGTGTCACTAGCGATTCCTTCCAGAATTGGGTTTGTGTCCCACATAGGGCGTGGATCATCTGTCCTCAACTAGCCCCCCAGCTAACCGTCCGACTTCTGACACAATTTGTTACAAAACTCTTAGCAGTTTTCCTCTCAAATGGGATTGGAATCTGGGTCTATCAGTTTAAAAAAAACATTAGACTCACCAAAACACTGGTACGGTAGAAAAGTCATGTGTACACCCATAGAAACAGTAGACTCTGTCTCACTAGCGCCTCTTTCCAGAGTTGGGCTTGTATCCCTCACAGGCTGTGGGTGACTTGTCTTTAACTGGACCCCCAGCTAACAATCCGACTTCTGACACCATTTGTTACAAAACTCTTAGCAGTTTTCCTCTCAAATGGGATTTGAATCTGAGTCATTCGGTTTAAAAACCCGTAGACTGACTAAAACACTGGTACGGTAGAAAAATCACGTGTACAACCATAGAAACAATAGACTCTGTCTCACTAGCGGCTCCTTCCAGAGTTGGGTTTGAGTCCCTCACAGGCCGTGGATGACCTGTCCTTAACTGGACCCCCAGCTAACCATTCAACTTCTGACACCATTTGTTACAAAACTCTTAGTAGTTTTCCTCTCAAATAGAATTTGAATCCGGGTCATTCGGTTTAAAAACCTGTAGACTCACTAAAACACTGGTACGATAGAAAAATCATGTGTACAACCGTAGGAACAGTAGACTCTGTCTCACTAGCGCCTCTTTCCAGAGTTGGGTTTGTGTCCCTCACCCCAGATAACCATGCGACTTCTGACACCATTTGTTACAAATCTTTTCGCAGTTTTACACTCAAATCGGATTTGAATCTTGGTCTATTGGGTTGAAAGACCTGTACACAGACCGAAACAGTGGCATGGAGTAGCAAAACTACGTGTACAGCCATAGAGACAGTAGACTGTGTCACTAGCGATTCCTTCCAGAATTGGGTTTGTGTCCCACATAGGCCGTGGATCATCTGTCCTCAACTGGCCCCGCAGCTAACCGTCCGACTTCTGACACAATTTGTTACAAAACTCTTAGAAGTTTTCCTCTCAAATGGGATTTGAATCTGGGTCTATCAGTATAAAAAAAAACCAGTAGACTAACCAAAACACTGGTATGATAGAA
Source organism: Nerophis lumbriciformis (assembly GCF_033978685.3). Taxonomy (NCBI): domain Eukaryota; kingdom Metazoa; phylum Chordata; class Actinopteri; order Syngnathiformes; family Syngnathidae; genus Nerophis; species Nerophis lumbriciformis. The sequence continues at coordinate 42,539,582 of NC_084566.2, read as the reverse complement.
AAGTCATGTGTACACCCATAGAAACAGTAGACTTTGTCTCACTAGCGCCTCTTTCCAGAGTTGGGCTTGTATCCCTCACAGGCTGTGGGGGACCTGTCTTTAACTGGACCCCCAGCTAACCATTTGACTCTGACACCATTTGTTACAAAACTCTTAGCAGTTTTCCTCTCAAATGGGATTTGAATCTGAGTCATTCGGTTTAAAAACCCGTAGACTGACTAAAACACTGGTACGGTAGAAAAATCACGTGTACAGCCATAGGAACAATAGACTCTGTCTCACTAGCGCCTCTTTCCAGAGTTGGGTTTGTGTCCCTCATAGGCCGTGGATCATCTGTCCTCAACTAGCCCCCCAGCTAACCGTCCGACTTCTGACACAATTTGTTACAAAACTCTTAGAAGTTTTCCTCTCAAATGGGATTTGAATCTGGGTCTATCAGTATAAAAAAAAAACAGTAGACTAACCAAAACACTGGTACGATAGAAAAGTCATGTGTACACCCATAGAAACAGTAGACTTTGTCTCACTAGCGCCACTTTCCAGAGTTGGGCTTGTATCCCTCACAGGCTGTGGGGGACCTGTCTTTAACTGGACCCCCAGCTAACCATGTGACTCTGACACCATTTGTTACAAAACTCTTAGCAGTTTTCCTCTCAAATGGGATTTGAATCTGAGTCATTCGGTTTAAAAACCCGTAGACTGACTAAAACACTGGTACGGTAGAAAAATCACGTGTACAACCATAGGAACAATAGATTCTGTCTCACTAGCGCCTCTTTCCAGAGTTGGGTTTGTGTCCCTCATAGGCCGTGGATCATCTGTCCTCAACTAGCCCCCCAGCTAACCGTCCGACTTCTGACACAATTTGTTACAAAACTCTTAGCAGATTTCCTCTCAAATGGGATTTGAATCTGGGGGTATCAGTTAAAAAAAACAGTAGACTCACCAAAACACTGGTAGGATAGAAAAGTCATGTGTACACCCATAGAAACAGTAGACTCTGTCTCACTAGCGCCTCTTTCCAGAGTTGGGCTGGTATCCCTCACAGGCCGTAGGTGACTTGTCTTTAACTGGACCCCCAGCTAACCATTCGACTTCTGACACCATTTGTTACAAAACTCTTAACAGTTTTACACTCAAATCGGATTTGAATCTTGGTCTATTGGGTTGAAAGACCTGTACACAGACTGAAACAGTGGCATGGAGTAGCAAAACTAAGTGTACAGCCTTAGAAACAGTAGACTTTGGCGCCTCCTTCCAGAATTGGGTTTGTGTCCCACATAGACCGTGGATCATCTGTCCTTAACTGGCCCCCCAGCTAACCGTCCGACGTCAGTCCAATTGCAATCATCCATCTTATCGCCTATCTCCATAGTCTATATTAAAGTGGTCACTATTCAAACGACAGATCTTCCAGAACTCAAGGTTTGGTGGTTCAAACTTTGCTCCATCTATCCCGGTCACTGCCTTCGTGTCCATGGGTAAAGACACTTCCCCCACCTTGCCTCCAGTGCAGCCCACACTGGTGTAAAAATGTGCATGAATACATGGTGGTAGTCGGGGATTGTCAGCCACGTTTCTTTTAGTCTACTCTTACCACCACCAGTAAGTGACTGTGGAGTGAGTGAATAATGGCTTCTCAGTGTGAAGGGCTTTTGGTCTCTGGACAAAGGCTGTATAGAAATCCATTATGATTATTTAAATCTCGTACCCTCCCAGTGGGTCCATGGCTAACCATCACGAATCTGACAGCTTTTCTCGTCACAGAACTCTCTGAATTTTTACCGGAGTTTATTGCATTACAAAACCAGCACAAAGGCTGAAAAGAACTGGACTCTTAGGTTGTGGGGAGAACTGGAGTGTGAGTGATTTCTATTCCAAACTAGGGTTGTCCCGATACCAATAATTTAGTTCCGGTACAAAAATGTATTTCGATACTTTTCGGTACTTTTCTAAATAAAGGGGACCACAAAAAATGGCATTATTTTCTTTATATGAACAGAAAATCTTAGTGTACATGAAACATATGTTTATTATTGTCATTGAGTCCTGAAATAAAATAGTGAAAATACTAGACAACTTGTCTTTTAGTAGTAAGTAAACAAACAAAGACTCCTAATTAGTCTGCAGTAACATATCGTGTCATTTATACACCTATTATTGTGTACACATTATGAGGGACAAACTGTAAAAACGGATTATTAATCTACTTGTTCGTGTACATGAAACATATGTTTATTATTGTCATTGAGTCCTTAAATAAAATAGTGAACATACCAGACAACTTGTCTTTTAGTAGTAAGTAAACAAACAAAGACTCCTAATTAGTCCGCAGTAACATATTGTGTCATTTATACACCTATTATTTTGTACACATTATGAGGGACAAACTGTAAAAAATGGATTATTAATCTACTTGTTCGTGTACATGAAACATATATTTATTATTGTCATTGAGTCCTTAAATAAAATAGTGAAAATACTAGACAACTTGTCCTTTAGTAGTAAGTAAACAAAGACTCCTAATTAGTCTGCAGTAACATATTGTGTCATTTATACACCTATTATTTTGTACACATTATGAGGGACAAACTGTAAAAAATGGATTATTAATCTACTTGTTCGTGTACATGAAACATATATTTATTATTGTCATTGAGTCCTTAAATAAAATAGTGAAAATACTAGACAACTTGTCCTTTAGTAGTAAGTAAACAAAGACTCCTAATTAGTCTGCAGTAACATATTGTGTCATTTATACACCTATTATTTTGTACACATTATGAGGGACAAACTGTAAAAACAGATTATTAATCTACTTGTTCATTTACTGTTAATATCTGTTTATTTTCTGTTTTTAACATGTTCTATCTACACTTCTGTTAAAATGTAATAATCACATATTCTTCTCTTCTTTGATACTTTACATTAGATTCGGATGATACCACACATTTAGGTATCGATCCGATACCAAGTAGTTGCAAGATCATACAATAAAATATAATACCTAATAAACTAATAATAATATGGTTAAAAAATACTGATGTAAAGGGGAGGTGTCGCCCTGTTTTCTGTTTTAACATTTTCTATCTACACTTCTGTTAAAATGTAATAATCACTTATTCTTCTCTTCTTTCTAACATAATAGTGTGAGAGTCCAGTCCATAGTGGATCTAACATAATAGTGAGAGAGTCCAGTCCATAGTGGATCTAACATAATAGTGAGAGAGTCCAGTCCATAGTGGATCTAACATAATAGTGAGAGTCCAGTCCATAGTGGATCTAACATAATAGTGAGAGAGTCCAGTCCATAGTGGATCTAACATAATAGTGAGAGTCCAGTCCATAGTGGATCTAATATAATAGTGAGAGAGTCCAGTCCATAGTGGATCTAACATAATAGTGAGAGTCCAGTTCATAGTGGATCTAACATAATAGTGAGTGAGTCCAGTCCATAGTGGATCTATAGATGCTTATTATACTGAGGTAGCATCTATAACTGTTACCGGTAGAACATTCCAGAACTGAAGCCCCAATAAAAAACGCTCTATAGCCCGCAGACTTGTTTTGGGGACTCTGAGAATCACTAATAAGCCGGAGTTCTTTGGAGCTAGACTGTGTAGTATTTTATACCTAAGTAGTAAAACCTTAAAGTCACATCTTTGTCGTCTTTGCAAAGACGAAATAATTGACATTGATACGCTCCAGCAGAGATCTGCAGCATTCCTTTGCCCAACCGTGGGTGTGCACGTGCGCACGTACGTATGTTTGGTCATGGCCGGTAAACGCTGCCCACCACAGGGAGAGACGCTCTCTGTGTTGCAGGATAGAAAGTGTATTGATCCTGTGCAGCCATCTTCTGCAAATAGCACTTCTGTGATGGGATTACAGCTACATATGATCTCCTTCGCTGTGTTGACGCCTTGGATTACCGTTTAAGAATCCCCAGTGCGGCGCTCAGATGTGCTATGATGATAAACAAGCCAGCCTTAATGAAATGATCTCAGCTGGTGATAACCAAGCGTGATAAGGTGTGAACAGGTGAGCGCGCTCCTTCTGATTGGTTAATGATGCGAGCGGAAGCAGGTGATTTGTCAACAGTTTCCTTGATGAGGCGAGATGACATCATGTGCATCCATTAGTCTCCCTACTAACCCACCAGTGCCTCAAAGAACTGCTCACCCCCCCCCCAAATCCTCCACACGACTAGGCTAACCTCCTCCAACCTCCAAGGACAAAGCTCCCAACTATGGGCTCCCAGTCTGTGGAACGCTCTCCCTGACCACCTGAGGGCACCACAGACTGTAATAATAATAATGGATTATATTTTCTATCGCGCTTTTCTATTATTACATACTCAAAGCGCTCACAGAGAAGTGAGAACCCATCATTCATTCACACCCGGTGGTGGTCAGTTGTCATTTGTTCAACGTGGTTAGTTACACTCGTGGTGTTCCTCAAGGTTCCGTTTTAGGTCCTCTTTTTTTTCCATCATTTGGGCTATTCAACTGCTGGTCCGCGAGTTCAGTTCAAAAAAAGGAGTGAGAGACCATACTTGCCAACCTTGAGACCTCCGATTTCGGGAGGGGGGGCGTGGTTGTGGGCGTGGTTAATATATATATATATATATATATATATATATATATATATATATATATATATATATATATATATATATATATATATATATATATATATATATATATATATAAGAAATACTTGACTTTCAGTGAATTCTAGCTATATATATATATATTTTTTTTTTTTTATTACATATATATATATGTATATATATATATATATATATATATATATATATATATATATATATATATATATATATATATATATGTAATAAATAAATTTAAAAAAAATATATATATAGCTAGAATTCACTGAAAGTCAAGTATTTCTTTTATTTATATATATATATATATATATATATATATATATATATATATATATATATATATATATATATATATATATACATATATATATATATATATATACATATATATATATATATATATCCATCCATCCATCCATTTTCTACCGCTTATTCCCTTTGGGGTCGCGGGGGGCGCTGGAGCCTATCTCAGCTACAATCGGGCGGAAGGCGGGGTACACCCTGGACAAGTCGCCACCTCATCGCAGGGCATATATATATATATATATATATATATATATATATATATATATATATATATATATATATATATATATATATATATAAATAAAAGAGATACTTGAATTTCAGTGTTCATTTATTTAGACATTTACACACACATAACACTAATCTACTCATTGTTGAGTTAAGGGTTGAATTGTCCATCCTTGTTCTATTCTCTGTCACTATTTCAGAACACACACATTATACAAATATACATTATAAAATCAAGAAGAAAACGGGAGCTCTAATTTGGGAGTCTGAATTAGGATCAGAAGTTCCTATATAAACATTGCGCACTCACGTCGCCTTTTTTGTATTGATTACTGCAGCTGTGCACTGGATTCATTCACAAATACAAACTACAACTCACAAACACTTTAGAGTTAGGCTCCACCATCAGAATGTGTACTTAAGCTTATAAAGATCACATGGATATTATTCAGTGAGTTGATTCACCAAAACTAACCTGTTATACAGGAGGAAAAAGCACACAGGACGTTTCAATTGTTCACAGACTGGTCGCGCTCATCAGAATGACAAGACACTTCCGGTCTGCAGGTGATAGCATTCAATTGGGAAGAAACGCCCTACTGCCCCCTACTGACCAATGTGAATACTGATAAATGTGTAATGACAGCTCCAAAAACGAATTCAAACCACAAAATACAATAAATAAATCAACACAAAAATGTGACACATTATGGGTGGGTCACATATGCATGTACAGTAGATGGCAGTATTGTCCTGTTTAAAAGTGTCACAACATTGCTGTTTACGGCAGACCAACTGCTTTACGGTAGACGAAAACTTGACTGCTGTTGTTGTGTGTTGTTACCACGCTGGGAGGACGTTAATGAAACTGCCTTATAACAATAAACCCACATAAGAAACCAAGAACTCGCCCTCGATCATTAGCTGTTTATATTGTGGGAAAGCGGACGTGAGAACAGGCTGTCAACACGTCACTCAGGTCCGCATGGAGCTGGGGGGGGGGGGGGGGGGGGGGGGGGCGTGGCCTCCAGCTCCGCCTGAATTTCGGGAGATTTTCGGGAGAAAATTTGTCCCGGGAGGTTTTCGGGAGAGGCGCTGAATTTCGGGAGTCTCCCGGAAAATCCGGGAGGGTTGGCAAGTATGTGAGAGACTCACATTTCCGCAGAAAACCGCAGAGTGCTCCAGTAACTCTCCATCCATCCATTTTTAATCTCTCCCTGACCACCTGAGGGCACCACAGACTGTAATAATAATAATAATAATATCCTACTCAGTGGCCTAGTGGTCAGAGTGTCCGCCCTGAGATGGGTAGGTCGGGAGTTCAAACCCCGGCTGAGTCATACCAAATACTATAAAAATGGGAGCCATTACCTCCCTGCTTGGCACTCAGCATCAAGGGTTGGAATTGGGGGTTAAATCACCAAAAATGATTCCCGGGCGCGTGCACCGCTGCTGCTCACTGCTCCCCTCACCTCCCAGGGGGTGATCAAGGGTGATGAGTCAATAATTTCGCCACACCGAGTGTATGTGTGACAATCACTGGTACTTTAACTTTAACTATGAGAGACTGGACTTTCTGCTCCGCCCGCTCCCATTCCGTGGAACGCTCTCCCTGACCACCTGAGGGCACCACAGACTGTGAATGCTTTTAAAAAAGGCTTAAAAATCCTTAAAAAAAAAACAAAACAAAAAAAAAAAAAACTTTTTTTTTTTTAGATATATGTGTGCTAGTTCTAGCTATTAGGCTGTTCTATTTTTATTTTTTTTTACTATTTGTTTTACTTGTTGGGGGCAGCTATCTGTGGTTCCAGCGTGTATGGTTTTGTTGTTGTTGTTTTTTAAAAATGTTCCGAACCAACTGTCTGCTCCGCCCGCTCCCAGTCTGTGGAACGCTCTCCCTGACCACCTGAGGGCACCACAGACTGTGAATGCTTTTAAAAAAGGCAGCTATTTGTGGTTCTAGCATTGTTTGTTTGTTTTTGTTGTTTTTTTTAAATGCATTGTAGCACTTTGAGGTAGTTTGCTCAATGTAAAGTGCTTTTACAAATAAAATCTATTATTATTATTATTATTATGATAGCCGTGTCAGTGCCACGCCATTTAATTCATGCATGATCTGACAGATAGTGCAGAACACACAAATACTCCACACGACTAGGCTAACCTCCTACAACCTCCAAGGACAAAGCTCCGAACCATGGGCTTCCAGTCTGTGGAACGCTCTCCCTGACCACCTGAGGGCACCACAGACTGTGGATGCTTTTAAAAAAGGCTTAAAAACCCTTCTTCTTTTTTTTCTTTTTTTAAAAGGCTTTTTTTTAGATATATGTGTGCTAGTTCTAGCTATTAGGCTGTTCTAGTTTTTATTTAATTTTTACTATTTATTTTACTTGTTGGGGGCAGCTATTTGTGGTTCTAGCGTTGTTGTTGTTTTTTTGTTTAAATGCACTGTAGCACTTTGAGGTTGTTTGCTCAATGTAAAGTGCTTTTACAAATATAATCTATTATTATTATTATTATTATTATTATTATGATAGCCGTGTCAGTGCCACGCCATTTAATTCATCCAGGATCTGACAGATAGTGCAGAACACACAAATACTCCACACGACTAGGCTAACCTCCTCCAACCTCCAAGGACAAAGCTCCGAACCATGGGCTTCCAGTCTGTGGAACGCTCTCCCTGACCACCTGAGGGCACCACAGACTGTGGATGCTTTTAAAAAAAAGGCTTAAAAACCCTTCTTTTTTTTTTTTTTTTTTAAACATTTTTTTTTTAGATATATGTGTGCTAGTTCTAGCTATTAGGCTGTTCTAGTTTTTTTGTTTTTTTTTACTATTTATTTTACTTGTTGGGGGCAGCTATTTGTGGTTCTAGCATTGTTTTTGTTTTTGTTGTTGTTGTTTTTAAATGCACTGTAGCACTTTGAGGTTGTTTGCTCAATGTAAAGTGCTTTTACAAATAAAATCTATTATTATTATTATTATTATGATGATAGCCGTGTCAGTGCCACGCCATTTAATTCATCCATGATCTGACAGACAGTGCGGAACACACCTACGGTACTTCTTTCTAATTGCTCGGCTGCCTTCCCGTTCTTTTTAGAACACACGAATACTCCACACGACTAGGCTAACCTCCTCCAACAAAGCTCCGAACCATGGGCTCCCAGCCTGTGGAACGCTCTCCCTGACCCCTTGAGGGCACCACAGACTGTGAATGCTTTTAAAAAAGGCTTAAAAACCCTTCTTTTAAAAAATAAAAAATAAACTTTTTTTTTTAGATATATGTGTGCTAGTTCTAGCTATTAGGCTGCTCTAGTTTATATTTATTTTTTACTATTTATTTTACTTGTTGGGGCCAGCTATTTGTGGTTTTAGCATTGTTTTTTTTGTTGCTGTTGTTTTTAAATGCACTGTAGCACTTTGAGGTAGTTTGCTCAATGTAAAGTGCTTTTACAAATACAATCTATTATTATTTTTATTATTATGATAGCCGTGTCAGTGTCACGCCATTTAATTCATCCAGGATCTGACAGACAGTGCGGAACACACCTACGGTACTTCTTTCTAATTGCTCGGCTGCCTTCCCATTCATTTTAGAACACACAAATACTCCACACGACTAGGCTAAGCTCCTCCAACAAAGCTCCAAACCATGGGCTCCCAGCCTGTGGAACGCTCTCCCTGACCACTTGAGGGCACCACAGACTGTGAATGCTTTTAAAAAAAGGCTTAAAAACCCTTCTTTTTTTTTCTTTTTTTTATACCTTTTTTTTTTAGATATATGTGTGCTAGTTCTAGCTATTAGGCTGTTCTAGTTTTTATTTATTTTTTTACTATTTATTTTACTTGTTGGGGGCAGCTATTTGTGGTTCTAGCATTGTTTTTTTGTTTTTTTGCTGTTGTTTTTAAATGCACTGTAGCACTTTGAGGTTGTTTGCTCAATGTAAAGTGCTTTTACAAATACAGTTTATTATTATTATTATTATTATTATGATAGCCGTGTCAGTGCCACGCCATTTAATTCATCCAGGATCTGACGGATAGTGCAGAACACACAAATACTCCACACGACTAGGCTAACCTCCTCCAACCTCCAAGGACAAAGCTCCGAACCATGGGCTGCCAGTCTGTGGAACGCTCTCCCTGACCACTTGAGGGCACCACAGACTGTGGATGCTTTTAAAAAAAAAGGCTTAAAAACCCTTCTTTTAAATTAAAAAAAAAAAAAAAAAACGTTTTTTTTTTTAGATATATGTGTGCTAGTTCTAGCTATTAGGCTGTTCTAGTTTTTATTTATTTTTTACTATTTATTTTACTTGTTGGGTGCAGCTATTTGTGGTTCTAGCATTTGTTGTTGCTGTTGTTTTTAAATGCACTGTAGCACTTTGAGGTAGTTTGCTCAATGTAAAGTGCTTTTACAAATAAAATCTATTATTATTATTATTATTATGATGATAGCCGTGTCAGTGCCACGCCATTTAATTCATGCATGATCTGACAGACAGTGCGGAACACACCTACGGTACTTCTTTCTAATTGCTCGGCTGCCTTCCCGTTCTTTTTAGAACACACAAATACTCCACACGACTAGGCTAACCTCCTCCAACAAAGCTCCGAACCATGGGCTCCCAGCCTGTGGAACGCTCTCCCTGACCACTTGAGGGAACCACAGACTGTGAATGCTTTAAAAAAGGCTTAAAAACCCTTCTTTTTTTTTTTTTTTTAAAAAGCCTTCTTTTTTTTTTAGATATATGTGTGCTAGTTCTAGCTATTAGGCTGTTCTAGTTTTTATTTATTTTTTACTATTTATTTTACTTGTTGGGGGCGGCTATTTGTGGTTCTAGCGTTGTTGTTGTTTTTTTGTTTAAATGCACTGTAGCACTTTAAGGTAGTTTGCTCAATGTAAAGTGCTTTTACAAATAAAATCTATTATTATTATTATTATTATGATGATAGACGTGTCAGTGCCACGCCATTTAATTCATCCAGGATCTGACGGATAGTGCAGAACACACAAATACTCCACACGACTAGGCTAACCTCCTCCAACCTCCGAGGACAAAGCTCCGAATCATGGGCTTCCAGTCTGTGGAACGCTGTCCCTGACCACCTGAGGGCACCACAGACTGTAATAATAATAATGGATTATATTTTCTATCGCGCTTTTCTATTATTACATACTCAAAGCGCTCACAGAGAAGTGAGAACCCATCATTCATTCACACCCGGTGGTGGTCAGTTGTCATTTGTTCAACGTCGTTAGTTACACTCGTGGTGTTCCTCAAGGTTCCGTTTTAGGTCCTCTTTTTTTTCCATCATTTGGGCTATTCAACTGCTGGTCCGCGAGTTCAGTTCAAAAAAAGGAGTGAGAGACCATACTTGCCAACCTTGAGACCTCCGATTTCGGGGGGGGGGGGGGGTTAATATATATATATATAAGAAATACTTGACTTTCAGTGAATTCTAGCTATATATATATATATATTTTTTATTACATATATATATATATATATATATATATATATATATATATATATATATATATATATATATATATATATATATATATATATATATATGTCTTAATAAGGTTATCCAAAAAATAGTGCTCGATACCGTAGTAGAGCGCAATATATGTATGTGTGGGAAAAAAAATCACAAGACTACTTCATCTCTACAGGCCTGTTTCATGAGGGGTTCCCTCAATCATCAGGAAAATCTCCTGATGATTGAGGGAACCCCTCATGAAACAGGCCTGTAGAGATGAAGTAGTCTTGTGATTTTTTTTCCCACACATACATATATATATATATATATATATATATATATATATATATATATATATATATATATATATATATATATATATATTTTATTTTTTTTATTTTTATTTTTTTAGATATATGTGTGCTAGTTCTAGCTATTAGGCTGTTGTATTTTTATTTTATTTTTTACTATTTATTTTACTTGTTGGGGGTAGCTATTTGTGGTTCCAGCGTGTATGGTTTTGTTGTTGTTGTTTTTTAAAAATGTTCCGAACCAACTTTCTGCTCCGCCCGCTCCCAGTCTGTGGAACGCTCTCCCTGACCACCTGAGGGCACCACAGACTGTGAATGCTTTTAAAAAAGGTAGCTATTTGTGGTTCTAGCATTGTTGTTTGTTTGTTTTTGTTTGGTTTTTTTAAATGCACTGTAGCACTTTGAGGTTGTTTGCTCAATGTAAAGTGCTTTTACAAATACAATCTATTATTATTATTATTATTATGACGATAGCCGTGTCAGTGTCACGCCATTTAATTCATCCATGATCTGACAGATAGTGCAGAACACACAAATACTCCACACGACTAGGCTAACCTCCTCCAACCTCCAAGGACAAAGCTCCGAACCATGGGCTCCCAGTCTGTGGAACGCTCTCCCTGACCACCTGAGGGCACCACAGACTGTGGATGCTTTTAAAAAAGGCTTAAAAACCCTTCTTCTTTTTTTTCTTTTTTTAAAAGGCTTTTTTTTAGATATATGTGTGCTAGTTCTAGCTATTAGGCTGTTCTAGTTTTTATTTAATTTTTACTATTTATTTTACTTGTTGGGGGCAGCTATTTGTGGTTCTAGCGTTGTTGTTGTTTTTTTGTTTAGACGCACTGTAGCACTTTGAGGTAGTTTGCTCCATGTAAAGTGCTTTTACAAATAAAATCTATTATTATTATTATTATGATGATAGCCGTGTCAGTGCCACGCCATTTAATTCATGCATGATCTGACAGACAGTGCAGAACACACCTACGGTACTTCTTTCTAATTGCTCGGCTGCCTTCCCGTTCTTCTTAGAACACACAAATACTCCACACGACTAGGCTAACCTCCTCCAACAAAGCTCCGAACCATGGGCTCCCAGCCTGTGGAACGCTCTCCCTGACCACTTGAGGGCACCACAGACTGTGAATGCTTTTAAAAAAGGCTTAAAAACCCTTCTTTTAAAAAAATTAAAAAAACCTTTTTTTTTTAAGATATATGTGTGCTAGTTCTAGCTATTAGGCTGTTCTAGTTTTTATTCATTTTTTACTATTTATTTTACTTGTTGGGGGCAGCTATTTGTGGTTTTAGCATTGTTTTTTTTTGTTGCTGTTGTTTTTAAATGCACTGTAGCACTTTGAGGTTGTTTGCTCAATGTAAAGTGCTTTTACAAATACAATATATTATTATTATTATTATTATTATTATTATTATGATCATCCAGGATCTGACAGATAGTGCAGAACACACAAATACTCCACACGACTAGGCTAACCTCCTCCAACCTCCAAGGACAAAGCTCCGAACCATGGGCTTCCGGTCTGTGGAACGCTCTCCCTGACCACCTGAGGGTACCACAGACTGTGGATGCTTTTAAAAAAGGCTTTAAAACCCTTCTTTTTTCTTTTTTTTTTTTTAAATGCCTTTTTTTAGATATATGTGTGCTAGTTCTAGCTATTAGGCTGTTCTAGTTTTTATTCATTTTTTACTATTTATTTTACTTGTTGGGGGCAGCTATTTGTGGTTTTAGCATTGTTTTTTTTTGTTGCTGTTGTTTTTAAATGCACTGTAGCACTTTGAGGTTGTTTGCTCAATGTAAAGTGCTTTTACAAATACAATATATTATTATTATTATTATTATTATTATTATTATGATCATCCAGGATCTGACAGATAGTGCAGAACACACAAATACTCCACACGACTAGGCTAACCTCCTCCAACCTCCAAGGACAAAGCTCCGAACCATGGGCTTCCGGTCTGTGGAACGCTCTCCCTGACCACCTGAGGGTACCACAGACTGTGGATGCTTTTAAAAAAGGCTTTAAAACCCTTCTTTTTTCTTTTCTTTTTTTTTAAATGCCTTTTTTTAGATATATGTGTGCTAGTTCTAGCTATTAGGCTGTTCTAGTTTTTATTTTTATTTTTTCTATTTATTTTACTTGTTGGGGGCAGCTATTTGTGGTTCTAGCGTTGTTGTTTTTTTGTTTAAATGCACTGTAGCACTTTGAGGTAGTTTGCTCAATGTAAAGTGCTTTTACAAATAAAATCTATTATTATTATTATTATTATTATGATGATAGCCGTGTCAGTGTCACGCCATTTAATTCATGCATGATCTGACAGACAGTGCGGAACACACCTACGGTGCTTCTTTCTAATTGCTCGGCTGCCTTCCCGTGCATTTTTATGATTCTCCTTTTTACGATCCTCACTCTGACACTGCAGGTTTGTTAAGTGCTTTTTCCCCCCCGTCTTCATTGGAACATTTCTGCCTTAACATTGAAAAGTTAAACCACACTCAATATATTTATGGCAAACTGGCGATTCAACTGGCGAGTTCAGTTGGACACTTGGGAGAGCGACATTTTTGCAGCAAGTGTCTGTTGTGAATGGAACTTGAACCTCTGTAAAGACTTTGGCAGATCCTAGCATTGATGTTTTAACCTTGCTGGCAAACAAAGACCACCGGGATCCAAACTTGTGATTTACGTAACTGAGGTGTTCCCCAAGGCACCCATTTAAGTCCTCTCCTCTTTGGACCATAAGGCGCACCGCCAACGAGCACGTCTAGTCAGGTATATTTTCATACAAAAAACACAGCGGATTATAAGGCGCATTAAAGGAGTCATATTATTATTATGATTATTTTCTAAAAGTAAAAGACTTCCTTGTGGTCTACATAACATGTAATGGTAGTTCTTTGGTCAAAATGTGGCATAGATGATGTTTTACACATCATCTTCAAGCCGCTTTCTGACAGTCGCTTCAGTATTATTTACGTGCCTCCACTTCGACAGAGTTTTCACCCCGTCACCTTTGTTGTAGCGGTGTAGCGTGCAAGGACGGGAGTGGAAGAAGTGTCAAAAAATGGAGCTAATTGTTTTAATGACATTCAGACTTTACGGAAATGTGTCCCGTTAAAAAAAAAAGCGTCCGACCGGAACTCTCTAATAACTCAAGTTCCTTGGGTGAATAATGTGAAGTCACTACACCGGTATGTTTTAGTGCTTTCATGGTGAGTTCACTGACAGATATAAGTAAGAACTTTACACTACTTTATATTAAAAAATGGCAACAGCGGAGGATGAATGTCACATAACAAGAAGATAGAGACAAAGAAAAAGGTTATCGACTGGACTACAAAGGCGCGCAAATTTTCAGGACTTATGCAGATCCCAAATACACATCAGCATTTATCAGAAGGTACGAACATTTGCTTTTGCATAATGTTGCGAAACAAAACGCCAGATAATATGTCTTACCTTATACACACACCATGATAATACTCGGGCATTCAATGTTGGTTTTCGGCCTTGCCGCTTACGCGCAGTGATTTCTCCAGATTCCGGCGAAGCGTTTCTGGGTGCTGTTGATAAATGGCTCTGGCGTTGCGTGTCGCTTTTTGATGCAGTTCCGCCTGAGGGATCGAAGGTCACGGGCATTCAATGTTGGTTTTCGGCCTTGCCGCTTACGCGCACTGATTCCTCCAGATTTTGGGTGTTGTTGATAAATGGCTTTGGCGTTGCGTGGTAGAGTTTTAACTCGCATTTACAGATGTAGTAAGCAAATGTAGTAACTGACAGTGGTTTTCTGAAGTGCTCCTGAGCCCATGTGGTGATATCTTTTACACACCGATGTCGCTTTTCGAAGGTTACGGGCATTCAATGTTGGTTTTCGGCCTTGCTGCTTACGCGCAGTGATTTCTCCAGATTCCGGCGAAGCGTTTCTGGGTGCTGTTGATAAATGGCTTTGGCGTTGCGTGTCGCTTTTTGATGCAGTTCCGCCTGAGGGATCGAAGGTCACGGGCATTCAATGTTTGTTTTTGGCCTTGCCAACATTGAATGCCCGTGACCTTCGAGCACTGTGGGGAGTGCTCAGAGAGTATGGGGTATCGGACTGTCTGATTGTGGCGGTCCGCTCCCTGTAGATCAGTGTCAGAGCTTGGTCCGCATTGCCGGCAGTAAGTCGGACACGTTTCCAGTGAGGGTTGGACTCAGTCAAGGCGTTGAGGGGATCTGGTTTGGTGGCCGCAGGATTAGATCTCTGCTTTTTGCAGATGATGTGGTCCTGATGGCTTCATCTGGCCAGGATCTTCAGCTCTCACTGGATCAGTTCGCATCGACTGGGATGAGAATCAGCACCTCCAAGTCCGAGTCCATGGTTCTCGCCCGGAAAAGGGTGGAGTGCCATCTCCGGGTTGGGGGAGGAGACCCTGCCCCAAGTGGAGGAGTTCAAGTACCTGGGAGTCTTGTTCACGTGAATGGTGAGATCGGTGCGGCGTCTTCAGTAATGCGGACGCTTTATCGATCCGTTGTGGTGAAGAAGGAGCTAAGCCGGAAGGAAAAGCTCTCAATTTACCAGTCGATCTACGTTCCCATCCTCACCTATGGTCATGAGCTTTGGGTTATGACCGAAAGGACAAGATCACGGCCGAAATGAGTTTCCTCCGCCGGGTGGCGGGTCTCTCCCTTAGAGATAGGGTGAGAAGCTCTGTCATTCGGTGGGAGCTCAAAGTAACGCCACTGATCCTCCACATGGAGAGGAGCCAGATGAGGTGGTTCGGGCATCTGGTCAGGATGCCACCCGATCGCCTCCCTAGGGAGGTGTTTAGGGCACGTCCGACTGGTAGGAGGCCACGGGGAAGACCCAGGACACTTTGGGAAGACTATGTCTCCCGGCTGGCCTGGGAACGCCTCAGGATCCCCCGGGAAGAGCTGGACGAAGTGGCTGGGGAGAGGAAAGTTTGGGCTTCCCTGCTTAGGCTGCTGCCCCCGCGACCTGACCTCCTATAAGCGGAAGAAGATGGATGGATGGATGGAAACGTGGCCCCTAAAACAACTTATTTGAATATCCCAGATTTAAAGGCTTTGTCCGGGTGCTGGTACGGTACGTCGGCCTTGGCTCACATCTAGTGGTTTATCTTACAGATCAATGGTCGTAATCAATACACAGTCTGATGAGAAGGCTTTATGGAGAATGGCCTGAGGGGGTTGCATGTGCACGCTGCTGCAGGAAGAGGAGGGACGCCCAAACCTAATGTGACAGTTGCTTCTCCACAAGCATATGATGCCTAATCTCAGAGGAACACACGCTTCATTTGACTCCTTTTTAATCTCGCCCGCCCGTCCTCTCTCCAGCCATTGAAAGAATTTTCATTTTCACCTTGAGCATCAAATTTGGATCCCCGCCCACGAAACGTCCGTAATGAAATGACAGTTGCAGACCCGCCAGTTCTAATGGCGACTCAGATGAAACGACACCAGCGCCTCCCCTCAGGCTTCCCTCGTTTCTATCAGATGATGAGGAGCTTTAGAGATGTCAAACCTGCAATCTCAATGTGTGTGTGTGTGTGTGTGTTTGTATTTCTACCCTTCTTGAGGCACGAAGAAGGAAAAGTAGCTTCCATATGAGGAGGTGTGAGCAAGATTGGACAAAAATCATGGTCCCAATAACATTGCATCTAATAGAGAGACAAATACTAGAGTCCGTGAACATTGCTCCAAAGTCAGGATTTTTTTGTTTCTACCCTTCTTGGGACATCAACAAGGAAAGGTAGCTTCCATATGAGGAGGTGTGAACAAGTTAACACATAAATCATGGTCCCGATATGGAAAACCATTGCATCTAATAGAGAGCCAAATACTAGAGTCCGTGAACATTGCTCCAAAGTCAGGATTTTTGTTTGTTTCTACCCTTCTTGAGACATCAACAAGGAAAAGTAGCTTCCATATGAGGAGGTGTGAACAAGTGAGAACATAAATCATTGTCCCAATACGGAAGACCGTTGCATCTAATAGAGAGCAAAATACTAGAGTCCTTGAACATTGCTCCAAAGTCGGGATTTTTTTGTTTCTACCCTTCTTGAGACATCAACAAGGAAAATTAGCTTCCATATGAGGAGGTGTCAACAAGCTAGCACATAAATCATGGTCCCGATATGGAAAACCATTGCATCTAATAGAGAGCCAAATACTAGAGTCCGTGAACATTGCTCCAAAGTCAGGATTGTTTTTGTTTCTACCCTTCTTGAGACATCAACAAGGAAAAGTAGCTTCCATATGAGGAGGTGTGAACAAGTAAGCACATAAATCATGGTCCCGATATGGAAAACCATTGCATCTAATAGAGAGACAAATACTAGAGTCCGTGAACATTGCTCCAAAGTCAGGATTTTTTTTTTGTTTCTACCCTTCTTGAGACATCAACAAGGAAAAGTAGCTTCCATATGAGGAGGTGTGAACAAGTGAGGACTTAAATCATGGTCCCAATAACATTGCATCTAATAGAGAGCCAAATACTAGAGTCCGTGAACATTGCTCCAAAGTCAGGATTGTTTTTGTTTCTACCCTTCTTGGGACATCAACAAGGAAAAGTAGCTTCCATATGAGGAGGTGTGAACAAGTGAGGACTTAAATCATGGTCCCAATAACATTGCATCTAATAGAGAGCCAAATACTAGAGTCCGTGAACATTGCTCCAAAGTCAGGATTTTTTTTGTTTCTACCGTTCTTGGGACATCAACAAGGAAAAGTAGCTTCCATATGAGGAGGTGTGAACAAGTGAGGACTTAAATCATGGTCCCAATAACATTGCATCTAATAGAGAGACAAATACTAGAGTCCGTGAACATTGCTCCATAGTCAGGATTTTTTTGTTTCTACCCTTCTTGGGACATCAACAAGGAAAAGTAGCTTCCATATGAGGAGGTGTGAACAAGTGAGGACATAAATCATGGTCCCAATACGGAAGACTGTTGCATCTAATAGAGAGCCAAATACTAGAGTCCGTGAACATTGCTCCAACCGTGAACATTGCTCCAAAGTCAGGATTTTTTTTGTTTCTATCCTTCTTGAGACATCAACAAGGAAAAGTAGATTCCATATGAGGAGGTGTGAACAAGTTAGCACATAAATCATGGTCCCGATATGGAAAACCATTGCATCTAATAGAGAGCCAAATACTAGAGTCCGTGAACATTGCTCCAAAGTCAGGATTGTTTTTGTTTCTACCCTTCTTGGGACATCAACAAGGAAAAGTAGCTTCCATATGAGGAGGTGTGAACAAGTGAGGACTTAAATCATGGTCCCAATAACAATGCATCTAATAGAGAGCCAAATACTAGAGTCCGTGAACATTGCTCCAAAGTCAGGATTTTTTTTTGTTTCTACCCTTTTTGAGAAATCAACAAGGAAAAGTAGCTTCCATATGAGGAGGTGTGAACAAGTTAGCACATAAATCATGGTCCCGATATGGAAAACCATTGCATCTAATAGAGAGCCAAATACTAGAGTCCGTGAACATTGCTACAAAGTCAGGATTTTTTTTGTTTCTACCCTTCTTGAGACATCAACAAGGAAAAGTAGCTTCCATATGAGGAGGTGTGAGCAAGTTTGGACAAAAATCATGGTCCCAATAACATTGCATCTAATAGAGAGCCAAATACTAGAGTCCGTGAACATTGCTCCAAAGTCAGGATTTTTTTTGTTTCTACCCTTCTTGGGACATCAACAAGGAAAAGTAGCTTCCATACAAGGACCAGTGAACAAGTTAGGACATAAATCATAGTCCCAATACGGAAGACCGTTGCATCTAATAGAGAGCCAAATACTAGAGTCCGTGAACATTGCTCCAAAGTCAGGATTTTTTTTGTTTCTACCCTTCTTGGGACATCAACAAGGAAAAGTAGCTTCCATATGAGGAGGTGTCAACAAGCTAGCACATAAATCATGGTCCCGATATGGAAAACCATTGCATCTAATAGAGAGCCAAATACTAGAGTCCGTGAACATTGCTCCAAAGTCAGGATTGTTTTTGTTTCTACCCTTCTTGAGACATCAACAAGGAAAAGTAGCTTCCATATGAGGAGGTGTGAACAAGTGAGAACATAAATCATGGTCCCAATATGGAAAACCATTGCATCTAATAGAGAGCCAAATACTAGAGTCCGTGAACATTGCTCCAAAGTCAGGATTGTTTTTGTTTCTACCCTTCTTGGGACATCAACAAGGAAAAGTAGCTTCCATATGAGGAGGTGTGAACAAGTTAGCACATAAATCATGGTCCCGATATGGAAAACCATTGCATCTAATAGAGAGCCAAATACTAGAGTCCGTGAACATTGCTCCAAAGTCAGGATTGTTTTTGTTTCTACCCTTCTTGGGACATCAACAAGGAAAAGTAGCTTCCATACAAGGACCAGTGAACAAGTTAGGACATACAGGTAAAAGCCAGTAAATTAGAATATTTTGAAAAACTTGATTTATTTCAGTAATTGCATTCAAAAGGTGTAACTTGTACATTATATTTATTCATTGCACACAGACTGATGCATTCAAATGTTTATTTCATTTAATTTTGATGATTTGAAGTGGCAACAAATGAAAATCCAAAATTCCGTGTGTCACAAAATTAGAATATTACTTAAGGCTAATACAAAAAAGGGATTTTTAGAAATGTTGGCCAACTGAAAAGTATGAAAATGAAAAATATGAGCATGTACAATACTCAATACTTGGTTGGAGCTCCTTTTGCCTCAATTACTGCGTTAATGCGGCGTGGCATGGAGTCGATGAGTTTCTGGCACTGCTCAGGTGTTATGAGAGCCCAGGTTGCTCTGATAGTGGCCTTCAACTCTTCTGCGTTTTTGGGTCTGGCATTCTGCATCTTCCTTTTCACAATACCCCACAGATTTTCTATGGGGCTAAGGTCAGGGGAGTTGGCGGGCCAATTTAGAACAGAAATACCATGGTCCGTAAACCAGGCACGGGTAGATTTTGCGCTGTGTGCAGGCGCCAAGTCCTGTTGGAACTTGAAATCTCCATCTCCATAGAGCAGGTCAGCAGCAGGAAGCATGAAGTGCTCTAAAACTTGCTGGTAGACGGCTGCGTTGACCCTGGATCTCAGGAAACAGAGTGGACCGACACCAGCAGATGACATGGCACCCCAAACCATCACTGATGGTGGAAACTTTACACTAGACTTCAGGCAACGTGGATCCTGTGCCTCTCCTGTCTTCCTCCAGACTCTGGGACCTCGATTTCCAAAGGAAATGCAAAATTTGCATGGTTGGGTGATGGTTTGGGGTGCCATGTCATCTGCTGGTGTCGGTCCACTCTGTTTCCTGAGATCCAGGGTCAACGCAGCCGTCTACCAGCAAGTTTTAGAGCACTTTTTATATGTGCATAGTATGTATATATTATTAATGTTGTAAATACACTTCTTTATATATCTAGAAAGGCTGGTCCTAAAGAGGGAGGCATTTTTCTCAGGTCTCAAGAAGGTAACAAATACAAGTGTGTGTGTGTGTGTGTGTGTGTGTGTGTGTGTGTGTGTGTGTGTGTGTGTGTGTGCGTGCGTGTGTGTGTCTCGCTGATTCTCTATAGCTGCTTGTCACTCATAGCTGCATGTTTCATATATAGGGTATGCACGCGGTGAAACAACATTGCAGTTACCATAGCAACAACTACCTTTCACTGCAAGAAAAGCCATGGTTTTTTTTGTGTTTTTTTTCTGGGAAAAAGGCATGCAGAGAGCGTTTGAAAGGATGAAATAAATACCAGGAGGAGGATGAAATGGAATATGTGAAGGCTGCTGAGGGACATAATGTAACATGGCTTTCAGGCTGCACGGCGTTTATATTTGTCATACCTTTTCTGCCATTCCTGAGCGGTCTCACCCAGATAAAGGTGAAGTTATAACACTGAAACACCCTCAGGAAGAGGTGCTTTAAGACATGGCTAGCTATTGTTGCGTTTTGGACCAGTTGTTCCTCCCAGGGAATTCAAGTCACAAGTCGCTCCCAAGCTCTTTACGACACTTAAAGCCGAGTCGAAAAACCACCAGAGACAGAATAGGTATTTTGTAATATATTTGCAAAGCTTTGCATATATACATTCAGACCAGTCCAGCATAGAACATTCAATTGCGCCCCTAAGATCGTCTGCCCCCCCCCGAAACACCCTCTCAAGTCCCTGGCAGTTCTGTGTCTCTAGCCAAAACAAATGCTTATTATCGCTCCTTCTTACATTCCAAAGCCTCAAGGTTAACACACACAGTTTACTTGCAGACAGAGCAGCAAGAGAAGAAATGGAAAAACACGAGCTGTTTTCAAATATGACTATGAAATAAAAGAACACTTAAATTCGGATATATGTAAATAACTGCCTCCGACACTAGCTAGCGGCTAACGTCCATCCACAGTGTTTTAGCCATCAGTGTGTGTGTGTGTGAATGGGTGAATGTGGAAATAGTGTCAAAGCGCTTTGAGTTCCTTAAAAAAGGTAGAAAAGCGCTATTCAAGTACAACCCATTTACCATTTAGCTACTTCTAAATCACTAATCCTGGCCTCCATGGCGACAAATAAAGTAAGTTTCTTACAAGTATTATTATCACTGGAGGACGAGGAATAGCTAAACATGCTTCACTACACATCGTATCTCATCGGCGCTAGTGACACCTTTCCTCAATGTAAACAAATGCGACGGGTGGATCTACACCTGACATCCACTGTAATGATACAAGGCGTTCCCAGGCCAGCCGGGAGACATAGTCTTCCCAACGTGTCCTGGGTCTTCCCCGTGGCCTCCTACCGGTCGGACGTGCCCTAAACACCTCCCTAGAGAGGCGTTCGGGTGGCATCCTGACCAGATGCCCGAACCACCTCATCTGGCTCCTCTCCATGTGGAGGAGCAGCGGCTTTACTTTGAGCTCCCCCCGGATGACAGAGCTTCTCACCCTATCTCTAAGGGAGAGACCCACCACCCGGCGGAGGAAACTCATTTCGGCCGCTTGTACCCGTGATCTTGTCCTTTCGGTCATGACCCAAAGCTCATGACCATAGGTGAGGATGGGAACGTAGATCCACCGGTAAATTGAGAGCTTTGCCTTCCGGCTCAGCTCCTTCTTCACCACAACGGATCGATACAGCGTCCGCATTACTGAAGACACCGCACGCCGGATAGTCGAACCTCGGATTCAGGAGGAACAGTGTGGTTTTCGTCCTGGTCGTGGAACTGTGGACCAGCTCTATACTCTGGGCAGGGTCCTTGAGGGTGCATGGGAGTTTGCCCAACCAGTCTACATGTGCTTTGTGGACTTGGAGAAGGCATTCGACCGTGTACCTCGGGAAGTCCTGTGGGGAGTGCTCAGAGAGTATGGGGTATCGGACTGTCTGATTGTGGCGGTCCGCTCCCTGTGTGATCAGTGCCAGAGCTTGGTCCGCATTGCCGGCGGTAAGTCGGACACGTTTCCAGTGAGGGTTGGACTCCGCCAAGGCTGCCCTTTGTCACCCATTCTGTTCATAACTTTAATGGACAGAATTTCTAGGCGCAGTCAAGGCGTTGAGGGGATCTGGTTTGGTGGTTGCAGGATTAGGTCTCTGCTTTTTGCAGATGATGTGGTCCTGATGGCTTCAGTCTACATGTGCTTTGTGGACTTGGAGAAGGCATTTGACCGTGTACCCCTGGAAGTCCTGTGGGGAGTGCTCAGAGAGTATGGGGTAACGGACTGTCTTATTGTGGCAGTCCGCTCCCTTTATGCTCAGTGTCAGAGCTTGGTCCGCATTGCCGGCGGTAAGTCGGACCCGTTTCCAGTGAGGGTTGGACTCCGCCAAGGCTGCCCTTTGTCACCCATTCTGTTCATAACTCTTATGGACAGAATTTCTAGGCGCAGTCAAGGCGTTGAGGGGATCCGGTTTGGTGGCTGCAGGATTAGGTCTCTGCTTTTTGCAGATGATGTTGTCCTGATGGCTTCAGTCTACATGTGCTTTGTGGAC
>NC_084566.2:42474124-42511624 GCF_033978685.3 Nerophis lumbriciformis | reverse complement strand
GGACGCTTGCGCAGTGCGCAATTGCACAGGCGCGCACCTCAGAGGGAACGTTGATTAGGAGCATGAATGTCCTGAATGAGCTGAATTGGTTGATGTTGGAATTGTTTAAATCGGTCAAAAAGAAATGTTGAAGTAGTAACAGTTTTTTCATTGAAAAATGGAATGATGGAATTTCGGGAAAACCGGGAATTTTTCAAGTTCTTAAACCAACTTGTTTTTTTGTCCCAATTAAGAGGAATGTTTTGACAGTGGAACGGTTGAAGTGTGTTGAAGAGTAGTCAACAGAAAAAAAGGGTGAAAATAGGGTTTGAAAAAACAGAAATTCCTGGAAATATTTTGAACTCGGAAAAATTAATGGAATGTGTTGAAGGTGGAATGGTTTGAATAGGTCGAAAAATGAAAAATTAATTGTGCAACTTGGAAAAATGCCCCATTCATTTCAATGGGAACTTCATAAAAATTTGGGAATTCCAGGAGACTTTTTGAACTTCGAAAAATTATAATTTGAATGTCCAGGATGAGTGGAATGTGTTGATGTTGTAATGGTTTGAATAGGTTGAAAAATGTGCGAATTGTGCAGCTTGGAAAAATGTCCCATTCAGTTCAAAGGGAACTTCCTGGAAATTTGGGAATTTTGGGAAAAGCGGGATTTAAAAAAAAAAAAAAGATTCAGATTATTGTCATGAATGAGTTGAATTGGTTGCTGTTGGATTTGTTTAAATCGGTCAAGTACTAACTTAGTGCAGGGTTAGGGTTAGGGTTAGGGTAAAAAAAAAATTTTAAAAAGTTAAAAAAAAGTTTAAAAAAAGTTTAAAAAAAGTTTAAAAAAAGTTAAAAAAAATTTAAAAAAGTTTAAAAAAAATTTAAAATATTTAGAAAATTTAAAAAAATTAAAAAATTAAAAAATATTTAAAAAATTTTAAATTTAAAAAAAAAAAAAAAAAAAAAAATTTTAAATTAAAAAAAGTTAAAATGTTTACAAATATTAAAAAAAAATTAAAAAATGTTTTAAAAAAATTAAAAAATTAAAAAAAAATGTTTTAAGTTAAAACATGATTTTCAAGGTAAAAAATAATTTAAGGTAAAAAAAAATTTTCAAGGTAACATTTTTTTTTCAAGGTAAAAAATGATTTTCAAGGTACAAAAAAATTTTCAAGGTAAAATTTTTTTTTCAAGGTAAAAAATGATTTTCAAGGTAAAAAAAAATTTTCAAGGTAAAATTTTTTTTTCAAGGTAAAATTTTTTTTCAAGGTAAAAAATGATTTTCAAGGTACAAAAAAATTTTCAAGGTAAAATTTTTTTTTCAAGGTAAAATTTTTTTTCAAGGTAAAAAATGATTTTCAAGGTACAAAAAAATTTTCAAGGTAAAATTTTTTTTTCAAGGTACATTTTTTTTTTCAAGGAAAAAAATGATTTTCAAGGTACAAAAAAATTTTCAAGGTAACATTTTTTTTTCAAGGTAAAATTTTTTTTTCAAGGTAAAAAATGATTTTCAAGGTACAAAAAAATTTTCAAGGTAACATTTTTTTTTCAAGGTAAAAAAAATGTTTCAAGGTAAAAAATTATTTTCAAGGTACAAAAAAATTTTCAAGGTAAAATTTTTTTTTCAAGGTAAAAAATGATTTTCAAATTTTTTTAATTTTTTAAAAATGTTTTTAAATTTTATTTTTTTATTTTTATTTTTTTTATTTGTAAAATGTTTTAAACTTTTTTTTAAAAAAATTTAAACAATTTTGAATGTTTTTGATTTTTTTAAACAATTTTAACAATTAACATTTTTTTTTAGGGTTAGGGTTAGGGTTAGGGTTGAGATTAGGGTTAGGGTTAGGGTTAGGGTTAAGATTAGGGTTAGGGTTAGGGTTAAAATTAGGGTTAGGGTTAGGGTTAAAATAAGGGTTAGGGTTAGGGCTAGGGTAAAAAAAAATTTAAAAAATTTAAAAAAGTTAAAAAAGAGTTTAAAAAAGATTTTTTTTTTTTTAAATTTATAAAATGTTTTACATTTTTTTTTAATTTGTAAAATTTTTTAAAACAATTTTAAATGTTTTTAATTTTTTTAAACAATTTTACCAATTAACATTTTTTTTAGGGTTAGGGTTACGGTTAAGATTAGGGTTAGGGTTAGGGTTAGGGTTAAGATTAGGGTTAGGGTTAGGGTAAAAAAAAATTTTAAAAGTTAAAAAAATTTAAAAAATTTAAAAAATTTAAAAAATTTAAAAAATTTAAAAAATTTAAAAAATTTAAAAAATTTAAAAAATTTAAAAAATTTAAAAAATTTAAAAATATTTAAAAATTTATAAAATTTACAAAATTTTAAAAATTTAAAAATAATTAAAAAATTTTAAAAATTAAAAAAAAATTAAAAAAAAATTAAAAAAATTTTTTTTAAATTAGAAAAAAAAAATTTAAAAATTTAAAAAAAAATTAAAAAAAATTAAAAGAAATTTTTAAAAAAAAAGTTAAAATTTTTACAAAAATTAAAAAAAAAATTAAAAAAATTAAAAATAACTAAAAAATTAAAAAAATATGTTTTAAGTTAAAACATGATTTTCAAGGTAAAAAATAATTTTCAAGGTAAAAAAAAATCTAAGGTAAAATTTTTTTTTCAAGGTAAAAAATGATTTTCAAGGTACAAAAAAATTTTCAAGGTAAAATTTTTTTTTCAAGGTAAAAAATGATTTTCAAATGTTTTTAATTTTTAAAAATGTTTTTAAATTTTTATTTTTTTATTTTTTTTAATTTGTAAAATGTTTTAAACTTTTTTTTAATTTGTAAAATTTTTAAAACAATTTAAAACAATTTTAAATGTTTTTAATTTTTTTAAACAATTTTAACAATTAACATTTTTGATTCAGAATGAATGAGATGAATTGGTTGCTGTTGGATTTGTTTAAATCGGTCAAGAAATGTTGAAGTAGTAACAGTTTTTTCATTGAAAAATGGAATGATGGAATTTCGGGAAAACCGGGAATTTTTCAAGTTCTTAAACCAACTTGTTTTTTTGTCCTAATTAAGAGGAATGTTTTGACAGTGGAACGGTTGAAATGGGTTGAAAAATGTGGGAGGAGTACTCGACAGAAAAAAGGTTGAAAATAGGGTTTGAAAAAACGGGAATTCCTGGAAATATTTTGAATTTGGAAAAATTATAGTTTGAATATCCAGGATGAGTGGAATGTGTTGATGTTGGAATGGTTTGAATAGGTTGAAAAATGTGCGAATTGTGCAACTTGGAAAAATGTTCCATTCAGTTCAATGGGAACTTCCTGGAAATTTGGGAACTTTGGGAAAAGCGGGATTTAAAAAAAAAAAAAAAAAGATTCAGATTGTTGTCATGAATGAGTTGAATTGGTTGCTGTTGGATTTGTTTGAATCGGTCAAGAAATGTTGAAGTAATAAACACTTTTTCATTGAAAAATGGAATGATGGAATTTCGGGAAAACCGGGAATTTTTCATGTTCTTAAACCAACTTTTTTGTCCTGATTAAGAGGAACGTTTTGACAGTGGAACGGTTGAAATGGGTTGGAAAATGTGGGAGGAGTCGTCAACAGAAAAAAGGGTGAAAATAGGGTTTGGAAAAAACGGGAATTCCTGGAAATATTTTGAACTTGGAAAAATGATTGTTTGAATGTCCAGGATGAGTGGAATGTGTTGATGTTGGAATGGTTTGAATAGGTTGAAAAATGTGCGAATTGTGCAACTTGGAAAAATGTCCCATTCAGTTCAATGGAAACTTCCCGGAAATTTGGGAATTTTGGGAAAAGGGGGATTTAAAAAAAAAAAAAGATTAAGATTATTGTCATGAATGAGTTGAAGTGGTTGCTGTTGGATTTGTTTAAATCGGTCAAGTACTAACTTAGTGCAGGGTTAGGGTTAGGGTTAGGGTAAAAAAAATTTTTAAAAGTTTAAAAAAGTTTTAAAAAAAAGCTTAAAAAAAAGTTTTAAAAAAGTTGAAATTTAAAAAAAAAAAAAGTTAAAACATTTTTTTAAAAATTT
Source organism: Nerophis lumbriciformis (assembly GCF_033978685.3). Taxonomy (NCBI): domain Eukaryota; kingdom Metazoa; phylum Chordata; class Actinopteri; order Syngnathiformes; family Syngnathidae; genus Nerophis; species Nerophis lumbriciformis. The sequence goes on along the minus strand of NC_084566.2, from coordinate 42,507,633 downwards.
AAAAATATTTAAAAATTTTAAACAAACAATTTAAAACAATTTTGAATGTTTTTAATTTTTTTAAAGAATTTTAACAATTAACATTTTTTTTAGGGTGAGGGTTAGGGTTAGGGTTAGGGTTAAGATTAGGGTTAGGGTAAAAAAAATTTACAAAAATTTAAAAAAGTTTAAAAAAAGTTTTAAAAAGTTTAAAAGGTTAAAAAAAAGTTTAAAAAAAGTTTTAAAAAAAAAAGTTTTTAAAAAAAAGTAAAAAAAAAAAAGTTTAAAAAATTTCAAAAAATTAAAAAATATTTAAAAATTTTTAAAAAACTTTAAAAAAAATTAAAAAAATTAAAAAAATTAAAAAAATTAAAAAAATTAAAAAAATTAAAAAAATTAAAAAAAATTTAAAAAAAATAAAAATTTTACAAAATTTTAAAAAAAATAAAAAAAAATTAAAAAAAATTTAAAAATTAAAAAAATATATTTTAAGTTAAAACATGATTTTCAAGGTAAAAAAAAATTTTCAAGGTAAAAAACAATTTTCAAGGTACAATTTTTTTTTCAAGGTAAAAAAATGTTTTTCAAGGTACAAAAAAATTTTCAAGGTAAAATTTTTTTTTCAAGGTAAAAAATGATTTTCACATTTTTTTAATTTTTAAAAAATGTTTTTAAATTTTTTTATTTTTTTTATTTTTTTTAAATTGTAAAATGTTTTAAACTTTTTTTTAATTTGTAAAATTTTTTTAAACAATTTAAAACAATTTTGAATGTTTTTAATTTTTTTAAACAATTTTAACAATTAACATTTTTTTTAGGGTTAGGGTTAGGGTTAAGATTAGGGTTAGGGTTAAGATTAGGGTTAGGGTTAGGGTTAAGATTAGGGTTAGGGTTAGGGTAAAAAAAAATTTAAAAGTTTAAAAAAGTTTTAAAAAAGTTAAAAAAAAGTTACAAAAGTAAAAAAAAAGTTTAAAAAAAAGTTTAAAAAAAAGTTTAAAAAAAGTTTTAAAAAAGTTTTAAAAAATTTAAAAATTTAAAAAATTTAAAAATATTTAAAAAATTTAAAAATATTTAAAAAAATTTAAAAAAAAATTTTAAAAATTAAAAAAAAAATTAAAACATTTTTAAAAAAGTTAACATTTTTACAAAAATTAAAAAAAAATTCAAAAAAAGGTTTTAAGTTAAAACATGATTTTCAAGGTAAAAAAGAATTTTCAAGGTAAAAAAAATTGTTCAAGGTAAAAAAAATTTTCAAGGTAAAAAATGATTTTCAAGGTACAAAAAAAATTTCAAAGTAAAATTTTTTTTTTAAGGTAAAAAAAATTTTTCAAGGTAAAAAATGATTTTCAAATTTTTTTAATTTTTAAAAAATGTTTTTAAATTTTTTAATTTTTATTTTTTTTTTTAATTTTTAAAATGTTTTAAACTTTTTAATTTGTAAATTTTTTTAAAACAATTTAAAACAATTTTGAATGTTTTTAATTTTTTTAAACAATTTTAACAATTAACATTTTTTTTAGGGTTAGGGTTAGGGTTAAGATTAGGGGTAGGGTTAGGTTTGGGGTTAGAGTTAGGGTTAAGATTAGGGTTAGGGTAAGGGTAAAAAATGTTTTTAAAAGATAAAAAAACTAAAATATAAATTAAAAAAAAGTTTTAAAAAATTTAAAAAAAGTTTAAAAAAGTAAAAAATATTTTAAAAAATTAAAAAAATTAAAAAAATTTTTAAAAAAAATTAAAAAAAGGTAAAAAAGTTAAAATTTTTACAAAAATTTAAAAAAATTTAAAAAAAAAAAATAATAATAAAAAAAAAATGTTTTAAGTTAAAACATGATTTTCAAGGTAAAAAATAATTTTCAAGGCACAAAAAAATTTTCAAAGTAAAATTTTTTTTTCAAGGTAAAAAAATGTTTTCAAGGTAAAAAATGATTTTCAAATTTTTTTAATTTTTAAAAAATGTTTTTAAATTTTTTTATTTATTTATTTTTTTTAATTTGTAAAATGTTTTAAATTTTTTTTAATTTGTAAATTTTTTTAAAACAATTTAAAACAATTTTGAATGTTTTTAATTTTTTTAAACAATTTTAACAATTAACATTTTTTTTAGGGTTAGGGTTAAGATTAGGGTTAGGTTTAGGGTTAGGGTTAGGGTTAAAATTAGGGTTAGGGTTAGGGTTAAGATTAGGGTTAGGGTTAGGGTAAAAAAAAATGTAAAAAGTTAAAAAAAGTTTTAAAAAAAGTTTAAAAAGTTAAAAAAAATTTTTTAAAAAGTTTAAAAAAGTTAAAAATATTAAAAAAAAAATTAAAAATTTAAAAATATTTAAAATTAAAAAAAAAAAAAAAAAAAAAAGTTTTTTTTTAAAGTTAAAATTTTTACAAAAATTAAAAGAAAATTAAAAAAATATTTTGAATTTGGAAAAATGATAGTTTGAATATCCAGGATGAGTGGAATGTTTTGATGTTGGAATGGTTTGAATAGGTTGAAAAATGTGCGAAGTGTGCAACTTGGAAAAATGTTCCATTCAGTTCAATGGGAACTTCCTGGAAATTTGGGAATTTTGGGAAAAACAGGATTTAAAAAAAAATAAAAATGATTCAGATTATTGTCATGAATAAGTTGAATTGGTTGCTGTTGGATTTGTTTAAATCGGTCAAGAAATGTTGAAGTAATAAACATTTTTTCATTGAAAAATGGAATGATGGAATTTCGGGAAAACCGGGAATTTTTCATGTTCTTAAACCAACTTTTTTGTCCTGATTAAGAGGAATATTTTGACAGTGTTTAAAGTGTGTTGAAAAATGTGGGAGGAGTAGTCGACAGAAAAAGGGTAAAAATAGGGTTTGAAGAAACGGGAATTCCTGGAGATTTTTTTAACTTGGAAAAATGATAGTTTGAATGTCCAGGATGAGTGGAATGTGTTGAAGGTGGAATGGTTTGAATAGGTTGAAAAATGTCCGATTTGTGCAACTTGGAAAAATGTCCCATTCAGTCCAAAGGGAACTTCCTGGAAATTTGGGAATTTTGGAAAAAGCCGGATTTAAAAAAAATATATTAAGAGCATGAATGTCCTGAATGAGTTGAATTGGTTGGTGTTGGAATTGTTTAAATCGTCTAAGGCATCTAAAGTTCAGTGATGGGCAGTAACAAGCTACATGTAGCTAAGCTACGTAGCTTAACTATGTTTTCCAGTTTTTTAACGAGTATACTTTTCTGTAGTTTAGCTACTTTTAGGGCCATGTAGCGAGGTAGCTTATGACGCTTCTGCAGACCCACGCAAGTGAATGCCGTGCATACTTGGTCAACAGCCATACAGGTCACACTGAGGGGGGCCGTATAAACAACTTTAACACTGTTACAAATATGCGCCACACTGTGAACCCACAAGAATGACAAACACATTTCGGGAGAACATCCGCACCGTAAAACAACATAAACACAACAGAACAAATACCCGGAATCCCTTGCAGCCCTAACTCTTCCGGGCTACAATATACACCCCCCACTACCACCAAACTGACTGGGGAACTCCTGAATAAATAGAGGAGCGCAGGAGCTGTACCTTAGAGCGTAGGGCGAGACTGTGACTAAGTGCGCAGCTCCATGCGTTCTAGTGTAGCTTAATTACGTTTAATGGAGAGTAACTTGTAGCATAGTTACATTTAATGGAGAGTAACTTGTAGCTTAGTTACATTTAATGGAGAGTAACTTGTAGATTAGTTACATTTAATGGGGAGTAACTTGTAGCTTAGCTACATTTAATGGAGAGTAACTTGTAGCTTGTAGTTTAGGTACATTTAATGGAGAGTAACTTGTAGCTTTGCTATATTTAATGGAAAGTAACTTGTAGCTTAGTTACATTTAATGGAGAGTAACTTGTAGCTTAGTTACATTTAATAGAGAGTAACTTGTAGCTTAGTTACATTTAATGGAGCGCAACTTGTAGCGTAGTTACATTTAATGGATAGTAACTTGCAGTTTAGCTACATTTAATGGAGAGTAACTTGTAGATTAGTTACATTTAATGAGAGTAATGTGTAGCTTAGTTACATTTACTGGAGAGTAACTTGTAGCTTAGTTACATTTAATGGAGAGTAACTTGTAGCTTAGCTACATATAATGGACAGTAACTTGTAGCTTAGTTACATTTAATGGAGAGGAACTTGTAGCTTAACTACATTTAATGGAGAGTAACTTGTAGCTTAGCTACATTTAATGGAGAGTAACTTGCAATTTAGCTACATTTACTGGACAGTAACTTGTAGCTTAGTTACATTTAATGGAGAGTAACTTGTAGCTTAGCTACATTTAATGGAGAGTAACTTGTAGCTTAGCTACATATAATGGACAGTAACTTGTAGCTTAGTTACATTTAATGGAGAGTAACTTGTAGCTTAGCTACATATAATGGACAGTAACTTGTAGCTTAGCTACATTTAATGGAGAGTAACTTGACAGGTAGTCTCTTCTCAAGGATAGGGTTGTCACGTTTGCATTCCGAAGTCCCAATTAGGGCCTCTTTCTTACAAGAAGTGATCCAATCCACCTGCGAATGTCAAACTAAGAGGCCTCGTCTTACTATGTGCTCAAAACTGAAATAGCACTATTTTACATGCAGTCCACTTTCGGCCCCCGGCCCAAAATGTTTAGCCCCCCCAGTCAAAAAGTTTTGGACCCCCCTGGTCTATACTATCATGCTTTGCACAAAGTGTTCACAGAAATGAAGTGGGGTTTTTTTTTAACTTCTCCTCTCTCTGACTCTGTTAACAGTGCATGTGTTCTGTTGCCATGGCAGCCATGAGTCCTCTCCTCCCGTTTCTCCTCCTGCTGCTTCATCTGGCTGATGGCTCATTCCCAGAGGAGCCCAGTCCACTCAGCTACGTCCCCCTGGAGGGTACGTGTCCTTGTGTCCGTGTGTGTGTGTGTGTGTGTCCATGTGTGTGTCCGTGTGTGTGTGTGTGTGTGTGTGTGTGTCGCACTGATAAATGGCTCCATGGTAAAAGTGGAAATAGGGAGGTCAAAGATCACAGCCTTGGTGTGGGGCTGCATTAGAAGTCCACCCAGGCATATACTGTATATATATATATATATATATATATATATATATATATATATATATATATATATAGATAGATATATATATATATATATATATATATATATATGTATGTATGTATGTATGTATGTATGTACAAAGGTTATCTTCATGCTGCATGGTCATAAGAGAATAAGAAAGGATTGAAGGCACATGAAAGAGTGAAAGGGAGCCTGGTGTGGATGAGATGTGGTGATGCAGACGTCAGGATGAGTTAGATTACAGGCAGGAAGGAGACACTAGAGATGGATCACTACATCCAATCACTAGAGATGGATCACTACATCCAATCACTAGAGATGGATCACTACAATCATTCACTAGAGATGGATCACTACATCCAATCACTAGAGATGGATCACTACAATCATTCACTAGAGATGGATCACTACATCCAATCACTAGAGATGGATCACTACATCCATTCACTAGAGATGGAGGACTACATCCAATCACTAGAGATGGATCACTAGAGATGGATCACTACATCCAATCACTAGAGATGGATCACTACAATCATTCACTAGAGATGGATCACTACATCCATTCACTAGAGATGGAGGACTACATCCAATCACTAGAGATGGATCACTAGAGATGGATCACTACATCCAATCACTAGAGATGGATCACTACATCCATTCACTAGAGATGGATCACTACATCCAATCACTAGAGATGGATCACTACATCCAATCACTAGAGATGGATCACTACATCCAATCACTAGAGATGGATCACTACATCCAATCACTAGAGATGGATCACTACATCAAATCGCTAGAGATGGATCACTACATCCAATCACTACATCCATTCACTAGAGATGGATCACTACATCCAATCACTAGAGATGGATCACTACATCCATTCACTAGAGATGGATCACTACATCCAATCACTAGAGATGGATCACTACATCCAATCACTAGAGATGGATCACTACATTCATTCACTAGAGATGGATGACTACATCCAATCACTAGAGATGGATCACTACATTCATTCACTAGAGATGGATCACTACATCCAATCACTAGAGATGGATCACTACATCCAATCACTAGAGATGGATCACTACATTCATTCACTAGAGATGGATCACTACATCCAATCACTAGAGATGGATCACTACATCCATTCACTAGAGATGGATCACTACATCCAATCACTAGAGATGGATCACTACATCCAATCACTAGAGATGGATCACTACATTCATTCACTAGAGATGGATGACTACATCCAATCACGAGAGATGGATCACTACATTCATTCACTAGAGATGGATCACTACATCCAATCACTAGAGATGGATCACTACATCCAATCACTAGAGATGGATCACTACATCCAATCACTAGAGATGGATCACTACATCCATTCACTAGAGATGGATCACTACATCCAATCACTAGAGATGGATCACTACATCCAATCCCTAGAGATGGATCACTACATCCAATCACTAGAGATGGATCACTACATCCAATCACGAGAGATGGATCACTACATCCAATCACTAGAGATGGATCACTACATCCAATCACTAGAGATGGATCACTACATTAACTTCTCTACACTTACATTACCTTCTCTACTCTTACATTACCTTCTCTACACTTCTCTGGTCAACATATGAAATAACAAGTGTGTGTAATAAATTTAAATGTACCCTCTTTGGCCAAAATTGATTAAAAATAGATAGATAGATAGATAGATAGATAGATAGATAGGTAGATAGATAGATAGATAGATAGATAGATAGATAGATAGATAGATAGATAGATAGATAGATAGATAGATAGATAGATAGATAGATAGGTGTTCTTGTATTTCTACCCTTCTTAAAACACGAAGCTCTGGTCAACATATGAAATAACAAGTGTGTGTAATAAATTGAAATTTAATTTTTAATATATAATATACATTTTTAATTTAATATATGTATTAAATATATATATACATTATATTATATATACATATATATATATATTTATATATATATATATATATATATATATATATATATATATACATACACATATATATATATATAAGAGAGAGAGAGAGAGAGAGAGAGAGAGAGAGAGAGAGAGACATTGTCATAACTCAAAATAAATGAAGATTAAAAACCAATTACAAACAAAATATTTAAAAAAAATACAATTAACAGAATAAATACAAATGTATATAGAGACATACTGTAATAATTTGAAGTAAAAATAATGAAGATTAAAAACCAATTACAAACAAAAAATTATAAACAATTAGGTAAAAGCTTTTTTTATATTTGCCTAATATGTATATATTATTAATTTTGTAAATACACTTCTTTATATATCTAGAAAGGTAACAAATACAATAATGTGTGTGTGTGTGTGTGTGTGTGTGTGTGTGTGTGTGTGTGTGTGTGTGTGTGTGTGTGTGTGTGTGTGTGTGTGTGTGTGTGTGTTCTTGTATTTCTACCCTTCTTGAGACACGTAGCTCTGGTCAACATATGAAATAACAAGTGTGTGTAATAAATTGAAATTTAATTTTTAATATATAATATACATTTTTAATATAATATATGTATTATATATATATATATACAGCATATATATATATATATATATATATATATATATATATATATATATATGTACACACACATATATATATAAGAGAGAGAGTGAGCGAGTGAGCGAGCAAGTGAGAGAGAGAGAGAGAGAGAGAGAGAGAGAGAGAGAGAGAGAGAGAGAGAGAGAGAGAGAGAGAGAGAGAGAGAGAGAGAGAGAGACATTGTCATATCTCAAAATAAATAATGAAGATTAAAAACCAATTACAAACAAAAAAATTTTTTTTTAAATACAACAGAATAAATAAAAATGTATATAGAGACATACTGTAATAATTTGAAGTAAAAAATAATGAAGATTAAAAACCAATTACAAACAAAAAATTATAAACAATTAGGTAAAAGCTTTTTTTATATTTGCCTAATATGTATATATTATTAATTTTGTAAATACACTTCTTTATATATCTAGAAAGGTAACAAATACAATAATGTGTGTGTGTGTGTGTGTGTGTGTGTGTGTGTGTGTGTGTGTGTGTGTGTGTGTGTGTGTGTGTGTGTGTGTGTGTGTTCTTGTATTTCTACCCTTCTTAAGACACGAAGCTCTGGTCAACATATGAAATAACAAGTGTGTGTAATAAATTGAAATTTAATTTTTAATATATAATATACATTTTTTAATATAATGTATTTATTAAATATATATATATATATATATATATATATATATTTATATATATATATATATATATATATATATATATATATATATACACATATATATATAAGAGAGAGAGAGAGAGAGAGAGAGAGAGAGAGAGGAGAGATACTGTCATAACTTTAAGTAAATAATGAAGATTAAAAACCAATCACAAACAAAATATTAAAAAAAAAAAAAAAATAACAGAAAGCTTACCTTTGCATAGTATGTATATATTATTAATGTTGTAAATACACATTTTTCAGAGGTCTCAAGAAGGTAAGAAATACAAGTGTGTGTGTGTGTGTGTGTGTGTGTGTGTGTGTGTGTGTGTGTGTGTGTGTGTGTGTGTGTGTGTGTGTGTGTGTGTGTTAATGTGCCTTTTTTTCCCCCCTCGGCAATACAAATTGACGCAGCTTTAAATCGTACTTGAACTGATGTAGACCAAGTTTAGCTGGCTGACTTCGACTAAAATGATATAGTTATTTTTCACACAACTTGGTCCCACTCTTGTTAGGGTTAGGGTTAGGGTTAGGGTTAGGGTTAGCGAGGTTGCGACCTCATCCTCCCTCCAAATGTCATCATGTCTTTAAATGCCGGCGTATCACAGACGTGCTGACAGAAAAATAAAAACAAAATGAGCAAAGATATTCATGTTTTTAAGAAGAATAAGAGGAAATATCCTCACACTTGACATGTTAGCACTGGCGTTGTTTTTGCCACACGTTTCATTGTGGGCAATGTGGACTGACGGCTGCAGCCCCACAGGTGGTGTCCCAATCTGCCTCAGTCCCTTAATACACTGCAGAGGACACGAGGAAGTTTTCCTCCACACTTCTGACATTTCCTTTTGGCTTTCCCAGTGGTGAGGAGGTACCCAGTCTTCCTGGGCAGAGCTCATCGTTCAGCCCAGAGACAAGAGCTGCACATCCAGACGGTCCTCCAAGTCAACCGCACTCTCTACATCGGAGCCAGGTAACCAACGGCAACCGCCTCCAACTGCGTGTGACTGATGTGCTCACATTCATGTCGCTCATTCGCCGCCTACCATCTGCTGTTCCCTGTCAGCTTGTTTCCACTCGGCTCTACTTAGGCTGTGTTAAAGACTGTTGACGTCATCATGATCACCACTGCATTATGGGTAAAATATTCATTACTGGATGAGGCAATTCCTGGAGGAAGTGCGTGTGAATGCTCCAATGCTGAAGTTTAAGTGAAATGCTGAGAGAATGTAAGAATAGTTTGAATGTATAAATGGTTTCAATGTTGAAGAGTTTGAATTTCCAGGAAAATTGGAATTTGGTTTGGAACTTGGGAAAATGTTAGTTGGATGAGTGGAATGTGTTGATGTTGGAATGGTTTGAATAGGTTGAAAAATGTGCGAATTGTGCAACTTGGAAAAATGCCCCATTCATTTAAATGGGAATTTCATGAAAATTTGGTGATTCCAGGAGATTTTTTTAACTTGGAAAAATGATAGTTTGAATGTCCAGGATGAGTGGAATGTGTTGATGTTGGAATGGTTTGAAGAGGTTGAAAAATGTGCAAATTGTGCAACTTATAAAAATGTCCCATTCAGTTCAATGGGAACTTCCTGGAAATTTGGGAATTTTGGGAAAAGCGGGATTAAAAAAAAAAAAGATTAAGATTATTGTCATGAATGAGTTGAATTGGTTGATGTTGGATTTGTTTAAATCAGTTAAAAAATGTCGAAGTAGTAACATTGTTTTCATAGAAAAATTTAATGATGGAATTCGGGAAAACCGGGAATTTTTCAAGTTCCTAAACCATTTGTTTTTTGTCCTGATTAAGAGGAATGTTTTGACAGTGGAACGGTTGAAGTGGGTTGAAAAATGTGGGAGGAGTAGTCGACAAAAAAAAGGGTGAAAATAGGGTTTGAAAAAAAACGGGAATTGTAGGAATTCCAGGAGATTTTTTTAACCTGGAAAAATGATAGTGTGAATGTCCAGGATGAGTGGAATGTGTTGATGTTGGAATGGTTTAAATAGGTTGAAAAAATGGGGAATTGTGCAACTTGGAAAAATGTCCCATTCAGTTCAATGGGAACTTCCTGGAAATTTGGAAATTTGGGGAAAAGCGGAATTTTTTTTTTTAATTATTAAGATTATTGTCATGAATGAGTTGAATTGGTTGATGTTGGAATTGTTTAAATCGGTTAAGAAATGTTGAAGTAGTAAAAAAATGTTTCATTGAAACATGGAATTATGGAATTTTGGGAAAACCGTGAATTTTTCAAGTTCTTAAACCAACTTGGTTTTTTGTCCTGATTAAGAGGAATGTTTTGACAGTGGAACGGTTGAAGTGGGTTGAAAAATGTGGGAGGAGTAGTCGACAGAAAAAAGGGTGAAAATAGGGTTTGAAAAAACAGGAATTCTGGGAATTCCAGGAGATTTTTTGTAACCTGGAAAAACGATAGTTTGAATGTCCAGGATGAGTGGAATGTGTTGAAGGTAGAATGGTTTGAATAGGTTGAAAAATTTGCAAATTGTGCAACTTGGAAAAATGTCCCATTCAGTTCAATGGGAACTTCCTGGAAATTTTGGGAAAAGCAGGATTTGAAAAAGAAAATGATTAAGAGCATGAATGTCCTGAATGAGTTGAATTGGTTGATGTTGGAATTGCTTAAATCGGTTAAGAAATGTTGAAGTAGTAACAGTTTTTTCATTGAAAAACAGAATGATGGAATTTCGGGAAAAGCGGGAATTTTTCAAGTTCTTGAACCAACTTGTTTTTTTTGTCCTGATTAAGAGGAATGTTTTGACAGTAGAACGCTTGAAGTGGGTTGAAAAATGGGAAAGGAGTCATCGCACTGAAAAAAGGTTGGAAATAAGGTTAGAAAAAAACAGGAATTCCTGGAAATTTGTTGAACGTGGAAAAAATGTTTGAATTTCCAGGATGAGTTGAGTGTGTTGAAGGTATAAAAGGTTTGAATCAGTTGAAAAATGGACAATTAATTTTGAATGGAGAAAATGTCACAAAAAAATTGGGATTTCTAGAAAATCCGGGAATTTGTTTTACATTTGTTGAAAAAGAGCACACAATTCCCGAACATGCTGAATATTTTGAAATTGGAACGGTTTGAATCGGATAAAAAATGTGGGAGTTGTGGAACTTTTGAAAATGTCCCATTCTTTTCAATGGGAATTTTATGAACATTTGGAAATTCCGGGAAAAGCAGGATTTTTTTAGAAAATGGTAAAAAAAAAAAGTGAATGTTCTGAATGAGTTGAAATGGTTGGTGTTGGAATTTTTCCAAACTGTCGAGAAATGTTGAAGTAGTAACATTTTTAATTCAGAAATGGTATTAATGAGTTCCTGGAATTTCGGGAAATCTGGAATTTTTCCAGTTCAAAAAACAGCTTAATTTTTTTCCCCTAATTAAGAGGAATGTTTTGACGGTGGAACGGATTTAGTGGGTTGAAAAATGTGGAAGGAGTAGTCGACAGAAAAAAAGAGTGAAAATAGGGTTTGGAAAACTGGGAATTCTGGGAATTCCTGGAATTTTTTTAACTCGGAAAAATGATAGTTTTAATGTCCAGGATGAGTGGAATATGTTGAAAGTGGAATGGTTAGAATAAGTTGAAAAATGTGGGATGATACATTTTGAATGGGGAAAATGTCACAAAAAATTGTGATTTCTAGTAAATCCGGAATTTTTTTAAAAAACTGTTGAAGTAGAGCACACAATTTCAGAACAGGCTGAATATTTTGAAGTTGGAACGGTTTGAATCGGATAAAAAATGTGGGAGTTGTGGAACTTTGAAAAATGTCCCATTCATTTCAATGGGAATTTCATGAAAATTTGGAAATTCCGGGAAAAGGACATTTTTTAGAAAATGGTAAAAGAAATTTGAATGTTCTGAATGAGCTGAATTGGTTGATGTTGGAATTGTTTAAATCGGTCAAAAAAATGTTGAAGTAGTAACAGTTTTTTAATCGAAAAATGGAATTATGGAATTTCGGGAAAACAGGAAATTTTTCAAGTTCTTAAACCAACTTTTTTTTTTTGTCCTGACTAAGAGGAATGTTTTGACAGGTTGAAGTGGGTTGAAAAATGGGAAAGGAGTCATCACACTAAAAAAGGTTGGAAATAAGGTTAGAAAAAAACAGGAATTCCTGGAAATTTGTTGAACGTGGAAAAATTGTTGTTTGAATTTCCAGGATGAGTTGAATGTGTTGAAGGTATAAAGGTTTGAATCAGTTGAAAAATGGACAATTAATTTTGAATGGGGAAAATGTCACAAAAAAATTGGGATTTCTAGGAAAACTGGGAATTTTTCCAGTTCAAAAACAATTTAGTTTTTTGTCCTAATTAAGAGGAATTTTTTGACTTTGGAGCGGTTGAAGTGGGTTGAAAAATGTGGGAGGAGTAGTTGACAGAAAAAAGGGTGAAAATAGGGTTTGAAAATAACGGGAATTCTGGGAATTCCAGGAGATTTTTTTTAACCTGTAAAAATGATAGTGACTCGGCTAACTGCTGGCCTGCTGTGCAGTGAGACCGTATTGCTATATGAATTATATTATACATTTCCATAGTTTAGTTAGCTGAGGTATATAATGTACAGTGTATTTTGTCAACAACTGTATGTGTGTAAAGTATTTCTTGTGCTGAGCGATCATAAAACGGCTGCAAAAGACGCACTGGCTGAGGCTCGCCTCCTGCACCCCCGCCGTAGAATGCAAGGCAACCGCTGACGGGAGTGTTATATCAACTAAAGCCCACTGTTGGAGCCTATCTATATTATTTATTTATTAATTGTTTTGACAATGAAATCAAATAATGTCAATAACGATGTTGATGAATTATTGGATGTTTTAGATTTCATTGTGATTGACTGATTGTTTTCAGCTGCTCACGCTCCTACTGGTGAGCCACTTCCTCCTCCTATAATTAAGAAGACAGGACAGCTGGGTGCCCTTTGTCTGTCTATCATGTTGAAGGAGTGAGGAGTGAAACAGTTTGTTTACCGCTAAATTATTTGGAAGCCACGCTAAATTATATTGAAGCCACGCTAAATAAGTTATTTTGATTATTTTGAAAGTCAACCACGGAGAATATGTTTTGTTTGTGAAAATAAATTATGATCATTTGGAATCTCGACATATCTCCGCGAGTGCTTATTAAGGAATTTAGTGAGTCAAACACCTCCTCCTCAGGACTACTCTGCATTACTTTATTTTTATTTTTTCGAACTTTTTGAACGCAAGAGTAGCCGTAACATCCACACTTAAACTTTCCACGTGCAAGATTGAATCTATTTAAAAAAGTTATTTCATAAGAAGCCAAAAAGTGGAAAAACAATAATGTTCGTGTTGGAGGAGTTGTGAATGACTGTAGGGCCACAACATTAGGTACACCTGCAGACTGCAGGTGCACCTAATTCACAACTCCTCCAACACGAACATTATTGTTTTTGCACTTTTTGGCTTCTTATTAAATAACTTTTGTAACCTATTTTCATGGGCTTTCCTCTTTGTGATGTTAAGTTCCTGTTATGCGCAGTACAGTATATGCCTTGAGCTCTTATTTTGAAGGCGCTAAGAGCGGAAGTGACGACACGTTGGAGTGGAGCGGAAGTTTTTGAAAGAAGGTAAATAAAGTGGTCCTCGTGTAAACTGGAGCCTCCGTGTTTGTTATTTTGTAGTTTCATACAGTATAGGCCACATTTATAAACCCTCGGTTACACTTTTTTAAATAGATTCAATCTTGCACGTGGAAAGTTGAAGTGAGGGCTTTAGTTGATATAACACTCTCGTCAGGGGGTGCATTAATCCAGCACAACAGCGGCTCATGGATTTATTTTATGAGTAAAGGTAAGACCATAATAACGTTTTTTTTAATTAAATGTGCTTTTTTGTGTGCTACAGTTTGTATGTGTAAAGTTAAAGTTAAGTTAAAGTAGCAATGATTGTCACACACACACTAGGTGTAATGAAATGTGTCCTCTGCATTTGACCCATCCCCTTGTTCACCCCCTGGGAGGTGAGGGGAGCAGTGGGCAGCAGTGGCGCCGCGCCCAGGAATAATTGTTGGTAATTTAACCCCCAATTCCAAGCCTTGATGCTGAGTGCCAAGCAGGGAAGAATGCTGGTATGAGCTTTTAAACATAACCCGTTAACTGCTGCCAATCAAATGGTGAATAAGATACTCGTTAGGGTTCATATGTTTGTAAATCTGACTGTGATGAAGTCAGTGCCTCACCAGCCATCAACCTCACGTCACTGATATATATATATATATATATATATATATATATATATATATACAAGTGAAGTTACAACACTGAAACGCTTTAAGACATGGCTAGCTAGCTAGCAGCTAACATCCACCCACAGTCTGCAGTGTTTTAGCTACTTCTAAATCACTAATCCCGGCCTCCATGACGACAAATAAAGTAAATTTCTTACAAGTAGCATTATCACTGCAGGACGACGAATAGCTAAACATGCTTGCTTTCCAGCATCACCGCTAATGACGCCGTTCCTGAATGTAAACAAACGCCATGGGTGGATCTACACCTGACATCCACTGTAATGATACCAAGTACAAGAGCGTATCTAGTCGATACTACTATGATTACATCTATACTTTTTTTTTTTTTATCAATTGACCAATGTATGATCCTGTAACTACTTGGTATCGGATCGATACCTAAATGTGTGGTATCATCCAAAACTAATGTCAAGTATCAAAGAAGAGAAGAATAAGTGATTATTACATTTTAACAGAAGTGTAGATAGAACATGTTAAAACAGAAAATAAGCAGATATTAACAGTAAATGAACAAGCAGATTAATAATCTATTTTTTACAGTTTGTCCCTCATAACTAATAGAAAGATAAATGGCACAATATGTTTGTTTACTTACTACTAAAAGACAAGTTGTCTAGTATGTTCACTATTTTATTTAAGGACTAAATTGCAATAATAAACAAATGTTTCATGTACACTAACATTTTTTTGTTCAAATAAAGCCAATAATGACATTTTTGTGGTCCCCTTTATTTAGAAAAGTAACAAAAAGTACCGAAATATTGGTATCGGGACAACACTTGTCAGGTTCAAACACTGATGACATCTATTAAACAAGACAAGAAGCAAGGAATTAAACAGAGACAGAATTAAATTTGGCTCAATTGAGGAGAAACGTGTCGACCTGTACCCTCTTACAGTGTCACCCACGCTCTAACGGAAAAAGGTTCACGTCTCCTCTTATATTTGGACTGTCCCTGTTTACATAACAGCTGTTTCTAAAGGAATGGCGGTATGTAAACAGCCATTGTTTTCAGTCACGTTAACACAAAACAAAAAGATGCCTCGGGCTTGGACTGGTCCTGGATCGAGCTTGGGCAGGTCTTGGATGACAATAGATAACCCCTCCCGTCTCTTCCCATCATACACAGCGGAATTTTCCAAGCCCTTGACTTGGTGCAACAAAGACAGCCTCTGTTTCCGAAAACGGAAGCTTTTGTGATAACTTACACATAATTATTCTAACACTAGCCTGGACATTGTGCATCAGAAAGCAGTTGTGTATTGACAATGACTTCTTTTTCCTTCCCTGACCGTAGAGATGATTTATACCGAGTGGAGCTGGACAACATGGCGGGTGATGAGATGTTCTACAGCAAGGTAAAACCCTCACTCCAATAACCCTGATGGCTTGGTGACTACTTGTCTTTTCTGCAGAAACGAACATGGGAATCCAACAAAAACGACATCCGAGTGTGCCGGATGAAGGGCAAACACGAGGTACGGTCCTCCTATTGCATGAACGCATTTTATTATATCATTAAATTAAATGTCCTCTACATTCCAAATCATCAATATGTTACCTGAATACCATCAAAAAAGAGCCAAATAGGCCTGAAGTATGTTCAGGGTACTCTTGTCCACTTCCTCCATTTCTAGGGGCCAACATATTGCTTAGATCAGGGGTTCTCAAACTGTATTACACACCCACAAAATGTTGTCATAAAACTAAACAGTTGTCCATATATTAGTCGCACCAGACTATAAGCCGCAGATATATACGTTGTCAAATGAGTTATTTACACAGAACGATTTGACTGGTCAATCCCAAATTCTTTCGATGACATATATGTTGAGTAAGAAGGACCATCAAGACAGAATAGGAATATTAACAAGTTTTACTGAAGCTTCAGGAGACCAGCCCACATCAATACAGTCATACCGTCATCTCTTTATGGTCTAACATTCAAACGGAAAGAAACTACTTCTTGAAAAGGAAAGCAGTCGCCCCCAACCCCCCCCCCCCAGAAAGGAATGCCTCTCCCTTCCCCAACACTGATAAGGCAAGGAGGGGGGTGTATCCTCTTCACATTCCAAATTCTAAAACACTAAACAGACCTCTGTAGACAAAGAGAAACTGGTATACAGAGTATACAATGGAAAAGTACAAGCTGATCCAAACATGACTATGAATAAAAAAAGAACTTTTAAACATATATGCATTCTCCACCATATCTACATACCTTAATCGTTTCCAAACGCTGTCTGTAACAAGGCAGCAAAACGGCGGATCGGACAAAACAGAAGTCATGGACACACACCCACTAGCTGCGCAAGCTCGCTTTTCAATCAGCCAAAAAAACTCAATAAATCCACGGGGACGTGTTGGCGAATTCACTGAGAAATTTGAAACATTACAAAAATTATGTTGTCGTAAAACTAAATATATGCCTGTTTAGCGCGCCATAACAAGTCAATAACATCAACAAAGCTCACCTTTGAGCATTCACGCACAGTATAAAACGTTTGGTGGACAAAATGAGACCAAGTAGGAGTGGCATAAAACACGTCTTTCTGTGGCAGCGTCGGAGAAAGTTGTATATGTAAACACACTGTTGAGTCACGGTCCACACAACGGTGAGTTCGAGGGCCACTGAAATGAGTAGGACAAAACGGCGCTCGCCAAACACTCATCAGTGAAGCATAAACATATTAAACAGTGGGCTTAGGAAGGTTTGTGTCGTGTTTGTCTTCCTACAGAAACCATATTACAACACAAAAAGGGACAAGCGGTAGAAAATGGATACATGCCTTCCGAGCTCTTACTGTGAAAGTGTCTACATGTTCAATCGTTCATGTCCCCCCCGCTGCTCCTTCAAGTCCTTCTGTTAGTGTCGTAAAAATCACAGAAGGTTGGACATGTCAACTTTCATCATCCCGGCCCGCGTCGTTAATTTTCCAGCGCCTCCACCTAAAGGAGTGTCATCTCTGTGACGCTTTATTGTGGCGCTTCCTCCCGCAGGGGGAGTGTCGCAACTTCGTGAAGGTCCTGCTGCGGCAGCACGGAGGTCTGTTTGTGTGCGGCACCAACGCCTTCAACCCGCTGTGCGCCAACTACACCGTGAGTCGCCGCCCGCCCGCCCGTTCTGTGTTTGCCTGCCTCCTCCTGAGCCGTGGTCCTGTCCTCCCCGCTGCAGAGAGACACCCTGGAAATGGTGGGGGAGACCGTCAGCGGGATGGCGCGCTGCCCGTACGACCCACGCCACGCCAACGTGGCGCTATTCGCAGGTACTGTTGTCCACTTCCTCCTTTTCGAGAGGCCAACGTATGGGTTTAGATCAGGGTTCTCAACAAGGGCTCCATCTAGTGGTACACCAATGAATCACGTGATTAAAGTACGGTGTTTTAAGTTAAAGTAGCAATGATTGTCACAAACACACACTAGGTGTGGCGAAAATTATTCTCTGCATTTGACCCATCACCCTTGATCACCTCCTGGGAGGGGAGGGGAGCAGTGAGCAGCAGCGGTGGCCACGCCCGGGAATCATTTTTGGTGATTTAACCCCCAATTCCAACCCTTGATGCTGAGTGCCAAGCAGGGAGGTAATGGCTCCCATTTTTGAACTCCTACCGATCTAAGGGCGGACACTCTAACCACTTTTCCTATATTCAAACACAGTGTTACTGTTCAAACTGTGTGTAATGCTACAGTGGTCAAAACTATTTGGGGTATTTAAGCCGCACCCACAAAATTTAACAACAAACAAAATATTTTTCCATATATTAGCCACACCTGACTATAAGTCTAGGTACCGGTACCAAAATATTGGTATGGGGACAACCCTAGTACATGTACACTACATTGCCAAAAGTATTCGGCCACCGCACCAGACTACAGGTGTAAACCGGTACGACATATTTTGTAAATGTTTATTTACATACCTCAATTGTTTGCAAAGGCTGCCTGTAACACGGAGGTAAAACGGCGGATCAGACAAAACAGAACCAAAAAAAAAGACAGGGAACTTGGGGGGACTGGTACTTTTTAGGGGGCGGTATAGTACCGAATATGATTCATCAGTATCGCGGTGCTATACTAGTACCGGTATACCGTACAACCCTACGATGTACTGTAATGTAATTTGTACATGAAGGCAGTGTTTTTAGCTACTTCCAAATCACTAATCCTCGTCTCCAATGGCGACAAATAAAGGAAGTTTCTTGCAAGTACCATTATCACTGGAGGACGAGAAATAGCTAAAAATGCTTCCCTGCACACCGTAGGAGGATACAATACTTATTTACACGGAAAAATGTGTATAAATTATCTACATACCTTAATCGTTTCCAAACAGTGTCTGTAACAAGGCAGTAAAACGGCCGACCAAACAAAACAGAAGTCATGGTCACGGACCCGCTAAACAGACTCAATGACCTTGAAACATTGGAAAAAGAATGTTGTTGTAACTTAATGATACTAGCACAGACACCCGTAAACGGGTTAGCATGTTAGCTAATGCTAACGACGCTCGCTTGATTACATTAGCACGTACGTATATGCATAAAAACACTCTTACAGACATCACACATGGGAACGTCTACTAAGAATGAATAGTTGTAGTTATATTGTAAAACATACAGACGTTGATAAATGAAGAATATGCACGAGTAGAACCGCTATGGACGGCTATAACATGGAAAGGCACTTCTACTTCCGGTTGAAAGCAACCTAAAAGAGGAGCATTGCAGCACCCGCAGTGAGCAATCTCCTCCAAAAGATGGCGCCGTAGCACAAACGGTAACCTTTTCAGTGTTTGTTTTTGTTTTGTTTTAGTTTTTAACTATTTGCATAATGGACGTCAGCGAGGAAAAATTCATAAAATAGCCTCGTCGTTTTATGAGCTGCAGGGTTCAAAGCGTAGGAAAAAGGTAGCGGCTTATAGTCCGGAATTTAGCGTAAATATATTGTTAAATAAAACCTCTGCCTTGTTTTTCATGAATACTTGGGGCTACTACGCTACTGTATTTTAATGTCGTCATTATGGAGGTACTTAATGAATACTTAGGTCTACTACACTACTGTATTTAATGTTGTCATTATGGTGGTACTTAATGAATACTTAGGTCTACTACACTACTGTATTTAACGTTGTCATTATGGTGGTACTTAATGAATACTTAGGTCTACTACACTACTGTATTTAATGTTGTCATTATGGTGGTACTTGATGAATACTTAGGTCTACTACACTACTGTATTTAATGTTGTCATTATGGTGGTACTTGATGAATACTTAGGTCTACTACACTACTGTATTTAATGTTGTCATTATGGTGGTACTTAATGAATACTTAGGTCTACTACACTACTGTATTTAATGTCATCATTATGGTGGTACTTAATGAATACTTAGGTCTACTACACTACTGTATTTAATGTTGTCATTATGGTGGTACTTAATGAATACTTAGGTCTACTACACTACTGTATTTAATGTCGTCATTATGGTGGTACTTAATGAATACTTAGGTCTACTACACTACTGTATTTAATGTTGTCATTATGGTGGTACTTAATGAATACTTAGGTCTACTACACTACTGTATTTAATGTTGTCATTATGGTGGTACTTAATGAATACTTAGGTCTACTACACTACTGTATTTAATGTTGTCATTATGGAGGTACTTAATGAATACTTAGGTCTACTACACTACTGTATTTAATGTTGTCATTATGGTGGTACTTAATGAATACTTAGGTCTACTACACTACTGTATTTAATGTTGTCATTATGGTGGTACTTAATGAATACTTAGGTCTACTACACTACTGTATTTTAATGTTGTCATTATGGTGGTACTTAATGAATACTTAGGTCTACTACACTACTGTATTGAATGTTGTCATTATGGTGGTACTTAATGAATACTTAGGCCTACTACACTACTGTATTTAATGTTGTCATTATGGTGGTACTTAATGAATACTTAGGTCTACTACACTACTGTATTTAATGTTGTCATTAAGGTGGTACTTAATGAATACTTAGGTCTACTACACTACTGTATTTAATGTCGTCATTATGGTGGTACTTAATGAATACTTAGGTCTACTACACTACTGTATTTAATGTTGTCATTATGGTGGTACTTAATGAATACTTAGGCCTACTACACTACTGTATTTAATGTAGTCATTATGATGGTACTTAATGAATACTTAGGTCTACTACGCTACTGTATTTTAAGGTTGTCATTATGGTGGTACTTAATGAATACTTAGGTCTGCTACACTACTGTATTTAATGTTGTCATTATGGTGGTACTTAATGAATACTTAGGTCTACTACACTACTGTATTTAATGTTGTCATTATGGTGGTACTTAATGAATACTTAGGTCTACTACACTACTGTATTTAATGTCGTCATTATGGTGGTACTTAATTAGTATTTAGGTCTACTGCACTACTGTATTTAATGTTGTCATTATGGTGGTACTTAATAAATACTTAGGTCTACTACACTACTGTATTTAATGTTGTCATTATGGTGGTACTTGATGAATACTTAGGTCTACTACACTACTGTATTTTATGTTGTCATTATGGTGGTACTTAATGAATACTTAGGTCTACTACGCTACTGTATTTTAATGTTGTCATTATGCTGGTACTTAATGAATACTTAGGCCTACTACACTACTGTATTGTGTCATTATGGTGGGACTTAATGAATACTTAGGTCTACTACACTACTGTATTGTGTCATTATGGTGGGACTTAATGAATACTTAGGTCTACTACACTACTGTATTGTGTCATTATGGTGGGACTTAATGAATACTTAGGTCTACTACACTACTGTATTGTGTCATTATGGTGGGACTTAATGAATACTTAGGTCTACTACACTACTGTATTGTGTCATTATGGTGGGACTTAATGAATACTTAGGTCTACTACACTACTGTATTGTGTCATTATGGTGGGACTTGGACAGTCAGGTGTTTTCTGAAGTGTTTTAGAGTATTTCTAGTCACATGACCTTGTGTTCTATCTCTCCTTCCTCTCCATCTTCATGTCTCGCTGCTCACGTTCTCAGATGGAAGTCTTTTCACCGGCACCGTGACGGACTTCCTGGCCATCGACGCCGTGATCTACCGCAGCCTGGGCGACAGCCCCGCCCTACGCACGGTCAAACACGACTCCAAGTGGTTCCGAGGTACCTTTCCCACATTTGCGCCCGTGCCAAGAGCGAAAATTAGGCAGAACGGGGACAGGAATAGAACGTATGATGGAGCACAAGGCCATACCACATCTTTACTGCCCGGGTACTGTGTACCATGAAATTGAGTGCAAGCCACCACGGTGCAAAGATCAACACACTATATTTCACAGCAAGGTACTAAAGGAGGCTGTATGAAGGTGCAAGTCCAGTCCATAGTGGATCTAACATAATAGTGAGAGTCCAGTCCATAGTGGATCTAACATAATAGTGAGAGTCCAGTCCATAGTGGATCTAACATAATAGTGAGAGTCCAGTCCATAGTGGATCTAACATAATAGTGAGAGTCCAGTTCATAGTGGATCTAACATAATAGTGAGAGTCCAGTCCATAGTGGATCTAACATAATATTGTGAGAGTCCAGTCCATAGTGGATCTAACATAATATTGTGAGAGTCCAGTCCATAGTGGATCTAACATAATAGTGTGAGTCCAGTCCATAGTGGATTTAACATGATAGTGAGAGTCCAGTCCATAGTGGATCTAACATAATAGTGAGAGTCCAGTCCATAGTGGATCTAACATAATAGTGTGAGAGTCCAGTGCATAGTGGATCTAACATAATAGTGTGAGAGTCCAGTCCATAGTGGATCTAACATAATAGTGTGAGAGTCCAGTCCATAGTGGATCTAACATAATAGTGTGAGAGTCCAGTCCATAGTGGATCTAACATAATAGTGTGAGAGTCCAGTCCATAGTGGATCTAACATAATAGTGAGAGTCCAGTCCATAGTGGATCTAACATAATAGTGAGAGTCCAGTCCATAGTGGATCTAACATAATAGTGAGAGTCCAGTTCATAGTGGATCTGACATAATAGTGAGAGTCCAGTCCATAGTGGATCTGACATAATAGTGAGAGTCCAGTCCATAGTGGATCTAACATAATAGTGAGAGTCCAGTCCATAGTGGGTCTAACATAATAGTGTGAGAGTCCAGTCCATAGCGGCTCTAACATAATATTGTGAGAGTCCAGTCTGTAGTAGAACTAACATAGTGTGAGAGTCCAGTCCATAGTGGATCTAACATAATAGTGTGAGAGTCCAGTCCATAGTGGATCTAACATAATAGTGTGAGAGTCCAGTCCATAGTGGATCTAACATAATAGTGAGAGTCCAGTCCATAGTGGATCTAACATAATAGTGAGACTCCAGTCCATAGTGGATCTAACATAATAGTGAGAGTCCAGTCCATAGTGGATCTAACATAATAGTGAGAGTCCAGTCCATAGTGGATCTAACATAATATTGAGAGTCCAGTCCATAGTGGATCGAACATAATAGTGAGAGTCCAGTCCATAGTGGATCTAACATAATAGTGAGAGTCCAGTCCATAGTGGATCGAACATAATAGTGTGAGAGTCCAGTCCATAGTGGATCGAACATAATAGTGAGAGTCCAGTCCATAGTGGATCGAACATAATAGTGAGAGTCCAGTCCATAGTGGATCTAACATAATAGTGTGAGAGTCCAGTCCATAGTGGATCTAACATAATAGTGAGAGTCCAGTCCATAGTGGATCCAACATAATAGTGAGACTCCAGTCCATAGTGGATCCAACATAATAGTGTGAGAGTCCAGTCCATAGTGGATCTAGTTAATAGCTTGAGAGTCCAGTCCATAATGGATCTAACATAATAGTGTGAGTACAGTCCATAGTGGATCTAACATAATAGTGAGAGTCCAGTCCATAGTGGATCTAACATAATAGTGAGAGTCCAGTCCATAGTGGATCTAACATAATAGTGAGAGTCCAGTCCATAGTGGATCTAACATAATAGTGAGAGTCCAGTCCATAGTGGATCCAACATAATAGTGAGACTCCAGTCCATAGTGGATCTAACATAATAGTGTGAGAGTCCAGTTCATAGTGGATCTAACATAATAGTGTGAGAGTCCAGTCCATAGTGGATCTAACATAATAGTGTGAGAGTCCAGTCCATAGTGGATCTAACATAATAGTGAGAGTCCAGTCCATAGTGGATCTAACATAATAGTGAGAGTCCAGTCCATAGTGGATCTAACATAATAGTGAGAGTCCAGTCCATAGTGGATCTAACATAATAGTGTGAGAGTCCAGTCCATAGTGGATCTAACATAATAGTGTGAGAGTCCAGTCCATAGTGGATCTAACATAATAGTGAGAGTCCAGTCCATAGTGGATCTAACATAATAGTGAGAGTCCAGTCCATAGTGGATCTAACATAATAGTGAGAGTCCAGTCCATAGTGGATCTAACATAATAGTGTGAGAGTCCAGTCCATAGTGGATCTAACATAATAGTGAGAGTCCAGTCCATAGTGGATCTAACATAATAGTGAGAGTCCAGTCCATAGTGGATCTAACATAATAGTGTGAGAGTCCAGTCCATAGTGGATCTAACATAATAGTGAGAGTCCAGTCCATAGTGGATCTAACATAATAGTGAGAGTCCAGTCCATAGTGGATCTAACACAATGGTTCCAACATTAGTCATCATGGCAATGTGAAAGATATGGAGACAGCCAAATCACATGATAAAATAGTTCCTAATTGGTGTTTACATATTCTGGACTACATCTACCAAGTTATATGGCAATCTGAAAGGTTTGAAACAGTAGCCTATAGGCATACCTTGGTAAGATATCTCCTCTTTAGTTTTGGGCGTACATTAGGCTGCTAAGCATGCTCTGCTTATTTTCACCAGTATAACCATTGCTAGAGTTGGTTGTAGTTGGTTTTAGTCTTTGTTTTCTGATAGTACTGACAAGAACCATATAATTGTTGTGATATTGTACGCAGGCATTACATACTTCTTCATGAAAATAGCCTCATTCTGTGTAAAATGTGTCGGTTAGAGATTTGTTATTGACAAAACGCTATCTATTCAGCTATTATGGTCCCAGCACCTCAACCCCGAGTAAGAGGCAGTGGAAGTTTGAAGTTCCTTGGAGTAGCCCAGTCCATCCAGCTGGATTTGGCAACCTCAATCAGGGAGACTACAGAATTCTAAACCAAGATTGTAGTACCACTTCTGGCCAGATTCCTACATATGGCTCGTTTAATGTAATGACAAAGACGAACGTAAGACGAGTACCACTTGGAAGGGCACCGAAGCATAGGGAAGGCTATGCAGAAACTAAACTAAAAACTGACAGGCTGCAAAACAACAAAATGGAACGCTGGAGCACAGCAAAAACTCTCGGCAGAAGGAATAAGCGTCCGCATGAATGACTATTCATTAATGGTAGCTCAGACTAAACTTAAATAGACCTCAATGCTAACAAAAAGCAGGTGTGTGGATCAGTGCTCAGGGAAAGATGTGGCGCGGTTACGGAAAAACACCAACACAACAGAAAGTGCCACCAAAATAAGAGCGCAGGGCAGGAACTACAAGACACTAAGCACAGGAGAACACTAACAAACTCAAAATAAGGCAATATGACATACTTGCCAAACCTCCCGGATTTTCCGGGAGACTCCCGAAATTCAGCGCCTCTCCCGAAAACCTCCCGGGACAAATTTTCTCCCGAAAAACCTGAGTGACGTGTTGACGACACACAACAACAGTGTCTACCGTAAAGCAGTTCGTCTGCCGTAAACAGCAATGTTGTGACACTTTTAAACAGGACAATACTGCCATCTACTGTACATGCATATGTGACCCACCCATAATGTGTCACATTTTTGTGTTGATTTATTTATTTTATTTTGTGGTTTGAATTCGTTTTTGGAGCCGTCATTACACATTTATCAGTATTCACATTGGTCAGTAGGGGGCAGTAGGGCGTTTCTTCCCAATTGAATGCTATCACCTGCAGACCGGAAGTGTCTTGTCATTCTGATGAGCGCGACCAGTCTGTGAACAATTGAAACGTCCTGTGTGCTTTTTCCTCCTGTATAACAGGTTCGTTTTGGTGAATCAACTCACTGAATAATATCCATGTGATCTTTATAAGTTTAAGTACACATTCTGATGGTGGAGCCTAACTCTAAAGTGTTTGTGAGTTGTAGTTTGTAAATGAACACTGAAATTCAAGTATTTATTTTATTTATATATATATATAGCTAGAATTCACTGAAAGTCAAATATTTCTTATATATATATATCTTAACCACGCCCCCAACCACGCCCCCCGCCCCCACCCCCCACCTCCCGAAATCGGAGGTCTCAAGGTTGGCAAGTATGCAATATGATCATGCATATTTTAAATATAAGCGGAACGCTTCTGGGGATTACCTTTTTGCAGAACAGACAAAAGAAAACTAAATTATGTCTGTAAATAAATACATAAACAAACACTAATTTTCCTCCACATTTACATTGTTATGCTCTCCAACCCGTGTCTACCTGTCTATGGTCTCTCCTGGTTCTGATTCTGGAATGCGCCACAATAATCTATTCAAATTCTTTAACCCTCCCAGTTCAAATTGGCATCGCAGTTCTACTTCCAGTTGACAGCCTCAATTCGAATTCATGAAACTGAATTGGAATTTGGTAGACGACCTCAATCCCAGTGGAAAGGTTTTCGCAGGCCTGACTTTGCGACCTCTGTACCTGCAGAGTCGTGGCTTTCAATTGAAGTTCACCGGTTCTGTGCCCCAATTCTTGTGTCCAAAGCGCTACACTGTGGGACCCCTCCCAGTGGGGTTCCGTTACATGATTATCTTTAAGTGGGGCGCGTACAGACAGAGTGACACATTCAGGTTATTGGACTCTGCAGGGTAGTCTTGCTGTGGGGAGAGGCGCTAAACAAGACTCCAACAGGTCAAAAGTGGTCTACGGTGATCGATTAAAGAGGATATGAATATTCAATGAGCGAGTCAGAACTACCTTCAAGGAAGAACCATCAAGGTTGCGCTCTCTGGTCAATCTTCATCTGTACCCCAGGGATCGGTTCTCAGCCCATTGCTATTCTCCATCTTCATAGATGTGGGACAGTGTGAGAACGCCGTATTCCTGTATGCGGACGACTCCACCATCTTCGCACCTACAACAACTTTAAATGTATCAGAGGTAGTTGCAGACCTGGAGAACATCCGAAAGTGGGCTGGACACCTGGATAGTCACTTGCGTCCTGGGCATGACGTTAAAGTGCATCAGGCAGTGGAGGCTCCTCTATGGGGTCTTGGGGCACTAGGAGGTTAACCCCTTTACTACTGTTACCCCAGGTGGCCCTTGGCAAAGGCCTAGTACCTGACTGCCCCCTAGCCAGGGATACGGTGAAGACCTCAACGGCGGAGCAGGCGGAAGACAGTAGATGTATGAACCACCACAACGGTTGCGATGGCGGAAGAAGGCACCCTCACATCAATGTGGGCCCACTTATGGGGAAATAACAACCCAAGACCTCAACGGTGGAACAGGCGGAGGATGATTGCTAACCCTATGGAGCGGCTGGGATGGCGGATGAAGGCTGCAGCAGAAAAGGGTCCCCAGTCGTCTTGGACTCCATGCCACTGGACCCTGACCCGATTCTGTCAAGGATCGTGTGGTGACTGTCTGTGCACCAGTCTCCCCACGTTAAACAAAGTCACGCACAGGCATCCTCCTTAAAGGGATACCCCGCTAGCAGTTGGATCGTCATACTCGCTTCGAGTGACCACCGATGATGAGTCACTTTCCAGCCCAAAAAGTGCAAGGCTGTTGATGTGTATTTCTGGTCTTGTCGTCCTCATCCGGACAGTAGAGTAACACGGCGGTGGGGCTGGATCAAAAAGGGACGTCGGAGACGCTTTACTGAACTAAAAGTTGCATTATTACAAGCGAGCGTCATTATACAGGACTGCAGTTCCTGGAGTAGGTCAAGTCAAAAATGAGGTACTCCTAACTTGGAGATGCCAAACCTTCCTTTCTCTGGGTGTGTGCTAGGTCAGGACAGCACACCCTGACCATAAAATGAGATGTTTGTGTGTAAGTGTCTGGAAAGACAACAGATGCAGGTCGTATCTTAGATACTGGCATTAAGCTAAATATTTACTCTCTTCTCACAGATAGGGCCATCACCTTTGCATACCAAGGTCAAATTTGATTGCCCTTTCTTCCGCAAGAACTTATCCAATCCACACACAAATGTCAATACTAAAGGGCCCTATGTTATTATGTGCCCAAACTAAAATACCTACTAGTTCAACTAGTGGTTTGCTTTCTCCCAGATGAATATAAACATTCAGTTAATTCATTCACTTCACTATAATCCTGTCCAGGAAGAGGAATCCATCCCGTCCAGATCTCTTCTTCAGGGCCACTAAAATCGAGCTTTGGAGCTGATAGAGGTCCTGGATCTTTGTATTGACTCCAAACTAACGTGGTCCGACATCTGCAAACGTGCTGAGCAACGTCTCGGAGCGCTACGTAAGCTGGCCAAACAAGCTTGACGCTAAAGGCAGAGCTAACATCAGGAGCATTATGGAGTACCCCTGCCTAGCCTGGATGAATGCGGCGCAGACCACTCTCGGGCAGCTCGGCATCATCCTAAAAAAAAGGCTCTTAAAATCATTGGCGTGGACGAGGACTTTGCTCTACAGAAATTCGCCATCAGCAAGCAGTTGCAGCAACAACCGCCCTTTAGAAGCTGTCCTGTGGATTTTAAAACACTTCTACCCCCAGCCCACATCTCAGGTCGTATCTCCCGGAGGGTACCACCAAGCCATGCCAAGGAAATCCCAAAGTCAAACACCTCGACTGGAGCTTTCTCCACTCTGCAATTACAATGTGGAACAGCCTTCCCCGTGTGGTTGTTGGAGACATTACATCAAGCGGTATTCAAGCCTTTAAGAAAGGCTAACTAAACACCTCCTCAGTTTGGGACTCCATCCATCCATCCATCCATCTTCTTCCGCTTATCCGAGGTCGGGTCGCGGGGGAAGCAGCTTAAGCAGGGAAGCCCAGACTTC
The DNA here is from genome assembly GCF_033978685.3 of Nerophis lumbriciformis. NCBI lineage: Eukaryota > Metazoa > Chordata > Actinopteri > Syngnathiformes > Syngnathidae > Nerophis > Nerophis lumbriciformis. The sequence continues at coordinate 42,478,867 of NC_084566.2, read as the reverse complement.
CCTCTCCCCAGCCACTTCGTCCAGCTCCTCCCGGGGGATCCCGAGGCGTTCCCAGGCCAACCGGGAGAGATAGTCTTCCCAGCGTGTCCTGGGTCTTCCCCGTGGCCTCCTACCGGTCGGACGTGCCCAAAACACCTTCCTAGGGAGGCGTTCGGGTGGCATCCTGACCAGATGCCCGAACCACCTCATCTGGCTCCTCTCGATGTGGAGGAGCAGCGGCTTTACTTTGAGCTCCCCCCGAATGACAGAGCTTCTCACCCTATCTCTAAGGGAGAGCCCCGCCACTCGGCGGAGGAAACTCATTTCGGCCGCTTGTACCCGTGATCTTGTCCTTTTGGTCATGACCCAAAGCTCATGACCATAGGTGAGGATGGGAACGTAGATCGACCGGTAAATTGAGAGCTTTGCCTTCCGGCTCAGCTCCTTCTTCACCACAACGGATCGATACAGCGTCCGCATTACTGAAGACGCCGCACTGATCCGCCTGTCAATCTCACGATCCACTCTTCCCCCACTCGTGAACAAGACTCCGAGGTACTTGAACTCCTCCACTTGGGGCAAGATCTCCTCCCCAACCCGGAGATGGCACTCCACCCTTTTCCGGGAGAGAACCATGGATTCGGACTTGGAGGTGCTGATTCCCATCCCAGTCGCTTCACACTCGGCTGCGAACCGATCCAGTGAGAGCTGAAGATCTTGGCCGGAGGAAGCCATCAGGACCACATCATCTGCAAATAGCAGAGACCTAATCCTGCAGCCACCAAACCAGATACCCTCAACGCCCTGACTGCGCCTAGAAATTCTGTCCATAAAGGTTATGAACAGAATCGGTGACAAAGGGCAGCCTTGGCGGAGTCCAACCCTCACTGGAAACGTGTCCGACTCACTGCCGGCAATGCGGACCAAGCTCTGACACTGATTACACAGGGAGCGAACTGCCACAATAAGACAGTCCGTTACCCCATACTCTCTGAGCACTCCCCAGTTTGGGACTGTAACCCCTTAAAGATCAAGGACTTTTATTCATCAAACATAGAGTTCATATATTCCTCGGAGTAGATGCAGATCAGTGATAGGCTCTTTGACTGTATTTCCTTAAACCTGTACTCCAAAACGTGATAAACCAAAGAGTTGATGGAAATGCGACTGACTGTATAATTGTTTTTTCTCTTAACGCAGAGCCCTACTTTGTGAGCGCCATGGAGTGGGGGCCTCATATTTATTTCTTCTTCAGAGAAATGGCAATGGAGTTTCACCATCTGGAGAAGGTTCTTCACCGCCCTATTCCCATCTCTCCCTTCATTACCACGCCTTTACTGGAACGTGCTGTCCCGGGTTATTCCAGGTAATGGTGTCCCGTGTGGCCCGCGTGTGCAAGTCGGACCTGGGCGGCTCTCAGCGCGTCCTGGAGAAACAGTGGACCACCTTCCTGAAGGCTCGGCTCAACTGCTCCGTCCCGGGAGACTCACACTTTTACTTCAACCTCCTCCACGCCACCAGCGGCATCATCCGCATGCGAGGCCGAGATGTCATCCTGGGTCTCTTCTCCACGCCCCCCAACAGGTACCAGGACACGTACTATGCACACACACAAAGATTGTTCTCATCTCTGTCCTCTGCGTCCGCCAGCATTCCCGGGTCTGCCGTGTGCGTGTTTGACATGCAGCAGCTGGCCCACGCCTTCGAGGGACGCTTCAAAGAGCAGAAATCCCCAGAGTCCATTTGGACTCCGGTACCAGACGAGGCAGTCCCCAGACCGAGGTATGCCTACACAGCATTTGCGAGCTCGCACAGATCTTTATCCACCAAATCTTGTTTTTCCAGACCTGGAGGATGCGCGGTCCAGGGATCCAGATTTAGTACGTCCACCACGCTGCCAGACGAGGTATTAAACTTTGTGAAAACCCACCCTCTGATGGACGAGACGGTGCCACTGCTAGGGCACAGACCGTGGGTGGTCAAGACAATGGGACGGTACTGCGACACAAGTAGGAAATAGATTATATTGAGCCACTTGGAGTAATGGTGTTTCCCCGGTCGATTCGTCTTCGCAGGTACCAGTTGACAGCTATGGTGGTGGACACAGAAGCCGGCCCCCATAGGAACCGGACAGTCCTGTTCCTGGGCTCCACCCGAGGGACCATTCTCAAGTTCCTAATGATTCCCAGTGATCCGGTGTCCCACAGCAGTGTCTTCCTGGAGGAGGTGGAGGGTTTCAACCCGGACAAGTGAGTAGGAGGAAAGAGATGTTTGTCCTTGAGCTCAGATCGATGGCACCTCTTGGCAGAGTGCTCGGTTATACGGCGTCTTATTTAAAAAGACGTTTTAACAGAGAGAGCTGCCACCGCGCTCCTGCTTTGTTGTATTTTCACTTTCACCACGTTTACACGCTGCGTAAAACCTGCCTTTGATGCGCTTTATTCCCGTGTCGCGGCTCTGTGTAAATGACAAACCCAGAACAAGAGGCAGAAATCCACCGTGGCACTATCAAAGCCCGACTAAGGCAGGACCGGATGCAAAGACACTAGGACTGTCCTGATACAACTTTTTCGCTTCCAATATGATATTGATATATATAGCCGATACTGATATTGATCCAATACGATATCAGCAGGACTCATACATACTTTTGTTATTTTGTAGTTTAGAATAGGGGATGTAATGATATGAACATTTCATGGAAACGAGACGAAGACTTCATGTTTTCGCCAGGGTTTGTTTGGCTGTTCTTTAGCAACATAACTCAAAAGGTTATGGATGTATTTTGGTGACATGTTCAAGAACTGTCAGGGAAAAAAACTATTCCACTTATCTTCTACAAACACACTTCGCCAGCATGCTTCCTCTTTTCCTTTACGACGTTCCGGGCCCCCACTTTGCCGGTCCCACCCTGCGCAGAGGATCTTGGGAGATGTAGTCTATTTTCAAACACGCCGAGGCAAAAGCGCCAGAAAAAAACTAAATTTACAAAGTTTATTTGATATTAGGCACCATTGTGAGGATTTTGAAACCTCAATACTGTTGTATCTACAATACCGTTACATCCCTAATTAATACCGTTTATCGTTACATGGAATGCTATAAAAGGTTTGATCAAGTGAAATTAGTCAAACAGAGACCTATGGCAGAAATGAATAGAATAAAATAGAATAGAATAGAATATAAATTACTTTATTGATATCTGGGGGAAATTCAGCACCACAGTTCGCTCACAATAAACAATAAACACTTGGGTATTTTTTACATGTGAATAATATAATATAATGTAAATAATATAAATACAGTCTATTATACAGCATTATTCACATGTGAATAACATAAATACAGTCTATTATACAGCATTATTCACATGTGAATAACATAAATATAGTCTATTATACAGCATTATTCACGTGTGAATAATATGAATACAGTTTATTATACAGCATTATTCACATGTGAATAATGTAAATACAGTCTATTATACAGCATTATTCACATGTGAATAATATAAATACAGTCTATTACACAGCATTATTCACATGTAAATAATATAAATACAGTCTATTATACTGCATTATTCACATGTGAATAATATAAATACAGTCTATTATACAGCATTATTCACATGTGAATAATATAAATACAGTCTATTATACAGCATTATTCACATGTGAATAACATAAATACAGTCTATTATACAGCATTATTCACATGTGAATAATATAAATACAGTCCATTATACAGCATTATTCACATGTGAATAATATAAATACAGTCCATTATACAGCATTATTCACATCTGAATAATATAAATACAGTCTATTATACAGCATTATTCACATGTGAATAATATAAATAGTCTATTATACAGCATTATTCACATGTGAAGAATGTAAATACAGTCTATTATACAGCATTATTCACATGTGAATAATATAAATACAGTCTATTATACAGCATTATTCACATGTGAATATTATAGTCTATTATACAGCATTATTCACATGTGAATAATGTAAATGCAGTCTATTATACAACATTATTCACATGTGAATAATATAAATACAGTCTATTATATAGTATTATTCACATGTGAATGATATAAATAGTCTATTAAACAGAATTATTCACATGTGAATAATGTAAATAGTCTATTATACAGCATTATGCACATGTGAATAACAAATACAGTCTATTATACAGCATTATTCACATGTGAATAGTATAAATACAGTCTATTATACAGCATTATTCACATGTGAATAACATAAATACAGTCTATTATACAGCATTATTCACATGTGAATGATATAAATACAGTCTATTATACAGAATTATTCACATGTGAATAATGTAAATACAGTCTATTATACAGCATTACTCACATGTGAATAATATATAGTCTAATATACAGCATTATTCACATGTGAATAATATAAATACAGTCTATTATACAGCATTATTCACACGTGAATAATATAAATACAGTCTATTATACAGCATTATTCACATGTGAATAATATAAATAGTCTATTATACAGCATTATTCACATGTGAATAATGTAAATACAGTCTATTATACAGCGTTATTCACATGTGAATAATATAAATACAGTCTATTATACAGCATTATTCACAAGTGAATAATATAAATAGTCTATTATACAGCATTATTCACATGTGAATAATGTAAATGCAGTCTATTATACAGCATTATTCACATGTGAATAATATAAATACAGTCTATTATACAGTATTATT
>NC_084566.2:42464124-42469124 GCF_033978685.3 Nerophis lumbriciformis | reverse complement strand
ACTAAATACATGTTATAGTTTGTGCTATGACGCCATCTTGTGCTATGGCGCCATCTATGGTGCCCTCCCAAATGATCAGAAATCCTTAACATCCACATTGCTCGTCGACAAGGGTCTGAATAAAAGGAGCAGACTGAGAGAGAAGGAAAGACCCCACCCCCTCCCTCTTCCATGTGGGTTTATGTAGACCTGTAAATCACAGACTAAAAGCGGCTACCGTTTCCCTACGCTTTGTACCCCGCGTATTATAAAACGGTGCAGCTTATTTATAGATTGTTTCTTTCCTGACGGCGATAATGCAATTTTTTTTTTTTTTAAGCAAGCAAACACACTAAAAACATGTTATAGTTTGTGCTATGGCGCCCTCGCAAATGATCAGAAATCCTTAACATCCACATTGCTCGTCGACAAGGGTCTGAATAAAAGGAGCAGACGGAGAGAGAAGGAAAGACCCCACCCCCACCCTCTTCCATGTGGGTTTTTGTAGACCTGTAAATCACAGACTAAAAGCGGCTACCTTTTCCCTACGCTTTGTTCCCCGCGTATTATAAAACCGTGCAGCTTATTTATAGATTGTTTCTTTCCTGACGGCGATAATGCAAATAGTTAAAACAAAAAACAAGCAAACACATTAAAAACATGCTATTGTTTGTGCTATGGCGCATTCTTGTGCTATGGCGCCATTTATGGTGCCCTCCCAAATGATCAGAAATCCCTAACATTCACATTGCTAAACCCATCAACGTCGACAAGGGTCTGAATGAAAGGAGCAGATGGAGAGAGAAGGAAAGACTCCACCCCCACCCTCTTCCATGTGGGTTTTTGTAGACCTGTAAATCACAGACTAAAAGCGGCTACCTTTTCCCTACGCTTTGTACCCCGCGTATTATAAAACGGTGCAGCTTATTTATAGATTGTTTCTTTCCTGACGGCGATAATGCAATTTTTTTTTTTTTTTTTTTTTTTTTAAGCAAGCAAACACACTAAAAACGTGTTATAGTTTGTGCTATGACGCCATCTTGTGCTATGGCGCCATCTATGGTGCCCTCCCAAATGATCAGAAATCCTTAACATCCACATTGCTCGTCGACAAGGGTCTGAATAAAAGGAGTAGACGGAGAGAGAAGGAAAGACCCCACCCCCACCCTCTTCCATGTGGGTTTTTGTAGACCTGTAAATCACAGACTATAAGCAGCTACCTTTTCCCTACGCTTTGTACCCCGCGTATTATAAAACGGTGCAGCTTATTTATAGATTGTTTCTTTCCTGACGGCGATAATGCAATTTTAATTTTTTTTAAGCAAGCAAACACACTAACAACGTGTTATAGTTTGTGCTATGGCGCCATCTTGTGCTATGGCGCCATCTATGGTGCCCTCCCAAATGATCAGAAATCCTTAACATCCACATTGCTCGTCGACAAGGGTCTGAATAAAAGGAGTAGACGGAGAGAGAAGGAAAGACCCCACCCCCACCCTCTTCCATGTGGGTTTTTGTAGACCTGTAAATCACAGACTATATAAGCGGCTACCTTTTCCCTACGCTTTGTACCCCGCGTATTATAAAACGGTGCAGCTTATTTATAGATTGTTTCTTTCCTGACGGCGATAATGCAATTTTTTTTTTTTTTTACAAGCAAACACACTAAAACGTGTTATAGTTTGTGCTATGGCGCCATCTTGTGCTATGGCGCCATCTATGGTGCCCTCCCAAATGATCAGAAATCCTTAACCTCCACATTGCTCGTCGACAAGGGTCTGAATAAAAGGAGCAGACGGAGAGAGAAGGAAAGACCCCACCCCCACCCTCTTCCATGTGGGTTTTTGTAGACCTGTAAATCACAGACTATATAAGCGGCTACCTTTTCCCTACGCTTTGTACCCCGCGTATTATAAAACGGTGCAGCTAATTTATAAATTGTTTCTTTCCTGACGGCGATAATGCAAATAGTTAAAAAACAAACAAAAAAAACAAGCAAACACACTAAAAACATGCTATTGTTTGTGCTATGGTGCATTCTTGTGCTATGGCGCCATTTATGGTGCCCTCCCAAATGATCAGAAATCCCTAACATTCACATTGCTAAATCCACCAACGTCGACAAGGGTCTGAATGAAAGGAGTAGACGGAGAGAGAAGGAAAGACCCCACCCCCACCCTCTGCCATGTGGGTTTTTGTAGACCTGTAAATCACAGACTATGTAAGCGGCTACCTTTTCCCTACGCTTTGAACCCCGCGTATTATAAAACGGTGCAGCTTATTTATAGATTGTTTCTTTCCTGACGGCGATAATGCAATTTTTTATTTTTTTTTAAGCAAGCAAACACACTAAAAACATGTTATAGTTTGTGCTATGGCGCCATCTTGTGCTATGGCGCCATCTATGGTGCCCTCCCAAATGATCAGAAATCCTTAACATCCACATTGCTTGTCGACAAGGGTCTGAATAAAAGGAGTAGACGGAGAGAGAAGGAAAGACCCCACCCCCACCCTCTTCCATGTGGGTTTTTGTAGACCTGTAAATCACAGACTATATAAGCGGCTACCTTTTCCCTACGCTTTGTACCCCGCGTATTATAAAACGGTGCAGCTAATTTATAAATTGTTTCTTTCCTGACGGCGATAATGCAAATAGTTAAAAAACAAACAAAAAAAACAAGCAAACACACTAAAAACATGCTATTGTTTGTGCTATGGTGCATTCTTGGGCTATGGCGCCATTTATGGTGCCCTCCCAAATGATCAGAAATCCCTAACATTCACATTGCTAAACCCACCAACGTCGACAAGGGTCTGAATGAAAGGAGCAGACGGAGAGAGAAGGAAAGACCCCACCCCCACCCTCTTCCATGTGGGTTTTTGTAGACCTGTAAATCACAGACTAAAAGCGGCTACCTTTTCCCTACGCTTTGTACCCCGCGTATTATAAAACGGTGCAGCTTATTTATAGATTGTTTCTTTCCTGACGGCGATAATGCAATTTTTTTTATTTTTTTTAAGCAAGCAAACACACTAAAAACATGTTATAGTTTGTGCTATGGCGCCCTCCCAAATGATCAGAAATCCTTAACATTCACATTGCTCGTCGACAAGGGTCTGAATAAAAGGAGTAGACGGAGAGAGAAGGAAAGACCCCACCCTCACCCTCTTCCATGTGGGTTTTTGTAGACCTGTAAATCACAGACTATAAGCAGCTACCTTTTCCCTACGCTTTGTACCCCGCGTATTATAAAACGGTGCAACTTATTTATAGATTGTTTCTTTCCTGACGGCGATAATGCAATTTTTTTTTTTTTAAGCAAGCAAACGCACTAACAACGTGTTATAGTTTGTGCTATGACGCCATCTTGTGCTATGGCGCCATCTATGGTGCCCTCCCAAATGATCAGAAATCCTTAACATCCACATTGCTCGTCGACAAGGGTCTGAATAAAAGGAGCAGACGGAGAGAGAAGGAAAGACCCCACCCCCACCCTCTGCCATGTGGGTTTTTGTAGATCTGTAAATCACAGACTATATAAGCGGCTACCTTTTCCCTACGCTTTGTACCCCGCGTATTATAAAACGGTGCAACTTATTTATAGATTGTTTCTTTCCTGACGGCGATAATGCAATTTTATTTTTTTTTTAAGCACGCAAACACACTAAAAACATGTTATAGTTTGTGCTATGGCGCCATCTTGTGCTATGGCGCCATCTATGGTGCCCTCCCAAATGATCAGAAATCCTTAACATCCACATTGCTCGTCGACAAGGGTCTGAATAAAAGGAGCAGACGGAGAGAGAAGGAAAGACCCCACCCCCACCCTCTTCCATGTGGGTTTTTGTAGACCTGTAAATCACAGACTATATAAGCGGCTACCTTTTCCCTACGCTTTGTACCCCGCGTATTATAAAACGGTGCAGCTAATTTATAGTTTGTTTCTTTCCTGACGGCGATAATGCAAATAGTTAAAAAAAAAACAAGTAAACACATTAAAAACATGCTAATGTTTGTGCTATGGCGCATTCTTGTGCTATGGCGCCATTTATGGTGCCCTCCCAAATGATCAGAAATCCCTAACATTCACATTGCTAAACCCACCAACGTCGACAAGGGTCTGAATGAAAGGATCAGACGGAGAGAGAAGGAAAGACCCCACCCCCACCCTCTTCCATGTGGGTTTTTGTAGACCTGTAAATCACAGACTATATAAGCGGCTACCTTTTCCCTACGCTTTGTACCCCGCGTATTATAAAACGGTGCAGCTTATTTATAGATTGTTTCTTTCCTGACGGCGATAATGCAAATTGTTTTTTGTTTTTTTTAAAGCAAGCAAAGACACTAAAAACATGTTATCGTTTGTGCTATGGCGCCATCTATGGTGCCCTCCCAAATGATCAGAAATCCCTAACATTCACATTGCTAAATCCACCAACGTCGACAAGGGTCTGAATGAAAGGAGCAGACGGAGAGAGAAGGAAAGACCCCACCCCCACCCTCTTCCATGTGGGTTTTTGTAGACCTGTAAATCACAGACTAAAAGCGGCTACCTTTTCCCTACGCTTTGAACCCCGCGTATTATAAAACGGTGCAGCTTATTTATAGATTGTTTCTTTCCTGACGGCGATAATGCAAATAGTTAAAAAAAAACCAAAAAAAACAAGCAAACACTCTAAAAACATGCTAATGCTTGTGTTATGGCGCATTCTTGTGCTATGGCGCCATTTATGGTGCCCTCCCAAATGATCAGAAATCCCTAACATTCACATTGCTAAATCCACCAACGTCGACAAGGGTCTGAATGAAAGGAGCAGACGGAGAGAGAAGGAAAGACCCCACCCCCACCCTCTTCCATGTGGGTTTTTGTAGACCTGTAAATCACAGACTAAAAGCGGCTACCTTTTCCCTACGCTTTGAACCCCGCGTATTATAAAACGGTGCAGCTTATTTATAGATTGTTTCTTTCCTGACGGCGATAATGCAATTTTTTTTTTTTTAACAAGCAAACACACTAAAA
>NC_084566.2:42456624-42459124 GCF_033978685.3 Nerophis lumbriciformis | reverse complement strand
GTGTAAAACTGCCAACAAGGAGAGGACTTAAAGGGGTGCCTTGAGGAACGCCTCAGTTATGTTTGGACGACAGTTATATGTTTGCTAGCAAGGTTTAAGTGTCAATGCAAGGACCTGCCAATGTGCTTTCGGTGGTCCAAGTTCCTTGATACAACAATAGAACTCCGTTCTTTTAGGGACCTGAGTCCATCCTTGCTAATCTTGTTTAGCATGGATGGTTTTTCTTGTGGGTCTCTCACAAGTTTTTGGAACTGAACTCGTTGAATAGCCCAAGTGATGAAAAAGAGGGGACCTAAAACGGAACCTTGAGGAACACCACTAGTATAGTGTAACTAAAGACTACTGAAGTCCACAACAACACCTTAGTTACATAAATTACCAGAAAAGTGTGTAAAACTGCCAACAAGGAGAGGACTTAAAGGGGTGCCTTGAGGAACACCTCAGTTATGTTTGGACGACAGTTTTATGTTTGCTTGCAGGGTTTAAGTGTCAATGCAAGGACCTGCCAATGTGCTTTCAGTGGTCCAAGTTCCTTGATACAACAATAGAACTCCGTTCTTTTAGGGACCTGAGTCCATCCTTGCTAATCTTGTTTAGCATGGATGGGTTTTGTTGTGGGTCTCTCACAAGTCTTTGGAACTGAACTCGTTGAATGGCCCAAGTGATGAAAAAGAGAGGACCTAAAACGGAACCTTGAGGAACACCACTAGTATAGTGTAACTAAAGACTACTGAAGTCAACAACAACACCTTAGTTACATAAATTACCAGAAAAGTGTGTAAAACTGCCAAAAAGGAGAGGACTTAAAGGGGTGCCTTGAGGAACACCTCAGTTATGTTTGGAGGACAGTTTTATGTTTGCTAGCAGGGTTTAAGTGTCAATGCAAGGACCTGCCAATGTGCTTTCAGTGGTCCAAGTTCCTCGATACAACAATAGAACTCCGTTCTTTTAGGGACCTGAGTCCATCCATGCTAATCTTGTTTAGCATGGATGGTTTTTGTTGTGGGTCTCTCACAAGTTTTTGGAACTGAACTCATTGAATGGCCCAAATGATGAAAAAGAGAGGACCTAAAACGGAACCTTGAGGAACACCACTAGTATAGTGTAACTAAAGACTACTGAAGTCAACAACAACACCTTAGTTACATAAATGACCAGAAAAGTGTGTAAAACTGCCAACAAGGAGAGGACTTAAAGGGGTGCCTTGAGGAACGCCTCAGTTATGTTTGGACGACAGTTTTATGTTTGCTAGAAAGGTTTAAGTGTCAATGCAAGGACCTGCCAATGTGCTTTCGGTGGTCCAAGTTCCTCGATACAACAATAGAACTCCGTTCTTTGAGGGACCTGAGTCCATCCATGCTGATCTTCTGTTTAGCATGGATGGTACTTTTTGTGGGTCTCTCACAAGTCTTTGGAACTGAACTCGTTGAATGGCCCAAGTGATGAAAAAGAGAGGACCTAAAACGGAACCTTGAGGAACACCGCTAGTAAAGTGTAACTAAAGACTACTGAAGTCAACAACAACACCTTAGTTACATAAATTACCAGAAAAGTGTGTAAAACTGCCAAAAAGGAGAGGACTTACAGGGGTGCCTTGAGGAACGCCTCAGTTATGTTTGGACGACAGTTTTATGTTTGTTTGCAGGGTTTAAGTGTCAATGCAAGGACCTGCCAATGTGCTTTCAGTGGTCCAAGTTCCTCGATACAACAATAGAACTCCGTTCTTTTAGGGACCTGACTCCATCCATGCTAATCTTATTTAGCATGGATGGGTTTTTGTTGTGATTCTCTCGCAAGTTTTTGGAACTGAACTCGTTGAATAGCCCAAATGATGAAAAAGAGGGGACCTAAAACGGAACCTTGAGGAACACCACTAGTATAGTGTAACTAAAGACTACTGAAGTCCACAACAACACCTTAGTTACATAAATTACCAGAATAGTGTGTAAAACTGCCAACAAGGAGAGGACTTAAAGGGGTGCCTTGAGGAACGCCTCAGTTATGTTTGGAGGACAGTTTTATGTTTGCTAGCAAGGTTTAAGTGTCAATGCAAGGACCTGCCAATGTGCTTTCAGTGGTCCAAGTTCCTTGATACAACAATAGAACTCCGTTCTTTTAGGGACCCGAGTCCATCCATGCTGATCTTCTGTTCAGCATGGATGGTACTTTTTGTGGGTCTCTCACAAGTCTTTGGAACTGAACTCGTTGAATGGCCCAAATGATGAAAAAGAGGGGACCTAAAACGGAACCTTGAGGAACACCACTAGTATAGTGTAACTAAAGACTACTGAAGTCAACAACAACACCTTAGTTACATAAATTACCAGAAAATTGTGTAAAACTGCCAAAAAAGGAGAGGACTTACAGGGGTGCCTTGAGGAACGCCTCAGTTATGCTTGGACTCGTGTTGTCCCCATACCGGCACTTTTCGGTACTTTTCTAAATAAAAGGGAACCACAAAAAAATGTCATTATTGGCTTTATTTTAATTAAAAAAATGT
>NC_084566.2:42404124-42451624 GCF_033978685.3 Nerophis lumbriciformis | reverse complement strand
CTACGTCTGCTTAAGCAAGCAAGAGAAAGGAGTGAAGGGGACTCCCAAAGCCCCCCTGAGGAAGTCCGCGGGGGAATATGTGTACCCCATGACGCCCCAGGACTCCCCTGAGCGCAGGAGGGTGGTCTCAGCACCCAGCGCCACAGTGGAGCACAGCGAGCCTCTGCCTTTGCGCTGGCCGGCCCAGGAAGGCTACATCCTCAGCAGCCACGCCATGGTACCCGTCCCCTTGCCCCCTCCCTCAATGGCCGCCCCCAGCAGCCAGACATACCAACAGCACACCCCGGCTCTGACCAGGGCTATGTTGAGGGGGGCACTGGAGCGAGGGGAGCTTGGCGAGCTGATGGACCTGAGCCTGCTCATGAAGAAGAACTGCAATGACAGAACTCAGGCCGGGCACTGATTGCCGAGGAAATCAAGGGCCTGCACGGGGGCCGTTTTCCACGTCTCTTTGCATCGACTCGTCTTTAGCCTCACCCAACATTCCCCCAGCCCCTTCATCTCTGGACATTATATTGCTTTGTCATTGAAGCCCTCTTCCCTTCTGTCTCAGGCGACCGCCCCCTACCCTGTTGGCGAGGATCTCGTTATGCCTGCCGGTTTTTTACTGGCTGGCACTAATTGGTAAGACGAACGGCGGTCGTTGCTGCGGAGCTGCCTTGCCTGCAGGCGGAGAAAGGGGCCCAAGGACGAAGGAGAAGAAGGCCCTTCATGGCTGAAGTGAAGCGAGACTAACGAATACTAGCAACCTGATGAAAGTCTTGGCACACAACTTTTAATCGGACAACTCTGTGTTTTCAATGAGGTTCAAACAGTTTGGGGACGGGTCTTGGCTGTGTCCAGGTGCAGAAAGTGTAATAAGTCCAATCCAGAAGACTCTGGAACCGCTTTGACAGAACTCTATAATATATTCCGTAAACTTAAGGATGAGCTTTTGAATACTTTGATCAATCTCTCTCGGAATGTTACCAACTCCTGCTTTGGTACCAAGACTGCATCGACAGCACCTTTACTGGCTACGGCCGAGTACTGCACTCAAAACTTTTGATTGGATAACTCGGTGTTTCCAATGAGGTTCAAACAGTTTGGGGACGGGTCTTTGCCGTGTCCAGGTGCAGAAAGTGTAGAAAGTCCAGTCCAGAAGACTCTGGAACCACTTTGACAGAACTTTATAATATATTCCGTAGACTTAAGGATGAACTTTTGAATACTTTGATCAATCTCTCTCGGAATGTTAACAACTCCTGTTTTGGTGCAAAGACTGCATCGACAGCACCTTTGCTGGCTACGGATCAAGTACTGCACTCAAAACTTTTGATTGGATAACTCGGTGTTTTCATTGTGGTTCAAACAGTTTGGGGACAGGCCTTGGCTTTGTCCAGGTGCAGAAAGTGTTGAAAGTCCAGTCTGGAAGACTCTGAAACCGCTGCGACAGAACTCTATAATATATTCCGGAGGCTTAGGGATGAGCTTTTGAATACTTTGATCAAGCTCTCTCCGAATGTTACCAACTCCTGTTTTGATGCCAAGACAGCATCGACAGCACCTCTGCTCCGAGTACTGCACTCAATACCTACCGCGCCCATCCCTAATGGGTAATAAGCCATCCGTCGTTCCACTCTTGTGGGGTGACGGCCAACCGGGTTTGATGCACGTCGTACAGATCCTGGACATCAAGGCGCTTACATGACTCCTCAAAAGTCGTCGTTAGGATAAACGGGAAACAAAAGGAAGAAGCTCATCTGCTTCCTCTTAGTCCCACATGTGACTGTGGTTATTCTGTGCAAACAGGCGGCGTGTTAAATGCCTCTGATAGTCCAAGTTAGCCAGGCGGGGTCGTAACTCTTCAGAGAGGGGAGCGCAAGAATGAAATGTCAGCAGTATTCCTGCCAGCCGCATGCACTCTGTAACGACCATCTCTGTCTACCGTTGCTCTTGTACGACTTAATGGCCCGTAACTCCACAAGGAAGTCCCCGGAAAGGTTTTTGCACCAGAAAGGAAGAAAGGGGGAAAATGGGAATGCCTTGTCTTTTCTCCACAGATATTTATTCCAGTTGTACTATTAAACATTGTCAAACTGGGCCTCGAGTTTCCAACTTGAAGCCGAGTTGGAAACTCCAAAAGCCAACAGGTGTGATGCAAACGGCGCCATGAGTCCGAGGCGCCACGAGAGTCAGCATTTAAATCAGCATAACGTTGAGCGACGACGACAATGTGCTTTGTTACTACAGGTGTGCTTTGTGGCTTGCACCAGTCCTGTGGTTCATGCACCTAGTCGGGTTCCAGTCCGACATTGTTTTGATGCGGTCATTAGATCTATGAATGTCAAATACAAACAAACTGTTTATAAGGTAAGCCGTTATAAATCCTCCTGCCCCTAAAGTCTACAATATTCCGAATTGAGGAGGTTTTTTTATTGATTTCACTGGATTTTAAAGAGACTTTAATCCATCCATCCATCCATCCATCTTTAACCGCTTACCCAGAATCGGGTCACGGGGACACCAGCTCCAGCAGAGACCCCCAGACTTCCCTCTCCAGAGCAACATTAACAACTTCCTCCTGGAGAATCCCGAAGCGTTCCCGGGCCAGAGAAGAGATGTAATCCCCCCATCTGGTCCTTGGCCTACCCCGGGGTCTCCTCCCAGTGGGACGTGCAAGGAGGACCTCCCTAGGGAGACGCTCGTGAGGCATCCGCACGAGATGCCCGAACCACCTAAGCTGGCTCATTTCCAAGCGAAGGAGCAGCGGCTTCTGTAGCCGAGGATCGGACCGCCAAGTGCCCTGCCCTCGGCTTCCGCCCAGCTCACACTGCATCCGACCTCTATGGCCCCTACTATGGGTGGTGAGCCCATTGGAGGGGGGACCCACGTTGCCTCTTCGGGCTGGGGACAGGCCCGGCCACCAGGCGCTCGCCATCGTTCCCCGCCTCCGGGCCTGGCTCCAGAGGGGGGCCCCGGTGACCCGCGTCCGGGCGAGGGAAACCTGGGTCCTTTATTTGTATTCGTCATGGAGGTCTTCGAGCTGATCTTTGTCTGACCCCTCACCTAGGACCAGTTTGTCTTGGGAGACACTACCAGGGGGCATAAATCCCCCGGACAACATAGCTCCTAAGATCATTGGGACACGCAAACTCCTCTACCAGGGTAAGGTGGCAGCTCACCCTATCTCCCTTAGAGATAGGGTGAGAAGCTCTCTCATCCGGGGGGAGCTGAAGGTAAAGCCGCTGCTCCTCCACATTGAGAGGAACCAGATGAGGTGGTTCGGGCATCTGGTCAGGATGCCACCCGATCGCCTCCCTCGGGAGGTGTTTAGGGCACGTCCGACCGGTAGGAGGCCACGGGGAAGACCCAGGACAAATTGGGAAGACTATGTCTCCCGGCTGGCCTGGGAACGCCTCGGGATACCCCGGGAAGAGCTGGGCCAAGTGGCTGGGGAGAGGGAAATCTGGGCTTCCCTGCTTAGGCTGCTGCCCCCGCGACCCGACCTAGGATAAGCGGAAGAAGATGGATGGTTGGAGCAGCGGCTCTACTCCGAGTCTCTTTCGGGTGACTGAACTTCTCACCCTATCTCTAAGGGAGATGCCAGCCACCCTTCTGAGGAACCTCATTTCGGCCGCTTGTATCCGCCATCTTATTCTTTCGGTCATAACCCACACTTCGTGACTATAGGTGAGAGTAGGAATGTAGATAGACTTTAATCGGTTCTTTCAAAAACAATGTAGGGAAGACCTGATGACTGCGCTGTAACTCGGGAGTCAATCACACCTCCAGTGAGGACTGCCAGTCCGTTCCATACAGAGCATCCTTAAAGTATTCACCGCGCTTCACTTGTTCCACATTTTGTTTTGTTACAGCCTTATTCCAAAATGGAATATACAAATAAAAATATATTATTATAAATTCATTTTTGCCCTCAAAATCCTCCAGACAGTGAAAGAGTTTTTTTGTTTTTTTTTAGCAAATGTATTAAAAATATGAAATCATCCAACCTCCGAGTACAAAGCTACGAACAATGGGAGACCGGGCTTTCTGCTCCGCCGCTCCCAGTCTGTGTACGCTGTCCCTGACCCCCTGAGGGCACCACAGACTGTGGATGCTTTTTAAAAAAGGCTTAAAATACCCTTCTTTTTAAAAAAAAAATTAAAAAAATGTTTAGATACATGCATACTAGTTTTAGCTATTTGGCTGTTCTAGTTTATTTTTTATTATCTTTTTATTTTATTTATTTTTTACTTTGAGGTTGTTTACTCAATGTAAAGTGATTTTTACAAATAAAATATATTATTATTATTATTATTATCATCAAAGAAAAATCACATGGTCATAAGTATTCACAGCATTTGCTCAATATTTTGTCGATGTATATTTGGCAGAAATTCCAGCCTCAAGTCTTTTTGAACACGATGCCACAAACTTGGCACACCTTTCTTTGGGCACTTTCTCTCTTTCCTCTTTGCAGCACCTCTCGAGCTCCGTCAGGTTGGATGGAAAGTGTTGGTTTTCATCCGAGATGTCTCTGTACATTGCTGCATTCATCGTTCTCTCTATCCTGCCACTGAAAACCATCCCCGCACCATGATGCTGCCACCACCGTGCTTCACCATGAGGGATGATATCGGCCTGGTGTTGAGCGCTGCCAAACATGACACCTGAGATTCACGCCAAAGACTTCAATCTGTGTCTCGTCAGACCAGAGGATTTAGTTTCTCATGGTCTGAGAGTCTTTCAGGTGCCTTTTGGCAGACTTTTGACTAAGAAATGGCTTCCGTCTGGTCACTCTACCATCCAGGTCTGACTGGTTGAAGGTTCTCCTCTCTCCACAGAGGAATGCTGTAGTTCTGACAGAGTGACCATGGTCTTGGTCGCCTCCCTGACTAGACTAAGATGAATGCAGCAATGTACAGAGACATCCTGGATGAAAACCAACCTGATGGAGCTTGAGAGGTGCTGCAAAGAGGAAAGAGAGAAAGTGCCCAAAGATAGGTGTGCCACGTCCATCCATCCATCCATCTTCTTCCGCTTATCCGAGGTCGGGTCGCGGGGGCAGCAGCCTAAGCTGGGAAGCCCAGACTTTCCTCTCCCCAGCCACTTGGTCCAGCTCTTCCCGGGGGATCCCGAGGTGTTCCCAGGCCAGCCGGGAGACAGTCTTCCCAACGTGTCCTGGGTCTTCCCCGTGGCCTCCTACCGGTTGGACGTGCCCTAAACACCTCCCGAGGGAGGCGTTCGGGTGGCATCCTGACCAGATGCCCGAACCACCTCATCTGGCTCCTCTCGATGCGGAGGAGCAGCGGCTTTACTTTGAGCTCCCCCCGGATGACAGAGCTTCTCACCCTATCTCTAAGGGAGAGCCTCGCCACCCGGCGGAGGAAACTCATTTCGGCCGCTTGTACCCGTGATCTTGTTCTTTCGGTCATAACCCAAAGCTCATGACTATAGGTGAGGATGGGAACGTAGATCGACCGGTAAAATGAGAGCTTTGCCTTCCGGCTCAGCTCCTTCTTCACCACAACGGATCGATACAGCGTCTGCATTACTGAAGATGCCGCACCAAACCGCCTGTCGATCTCACGATCCACTCTTCCCCCACTCGTGAACAAGACTCCTAGGTACTTGAACTCCTCCACTTGGGGCAGGGTCTCCTCCCCAACCCGGAGATGGCACCCCACCCTTTTCCGGGCGAGAACCATGGACTCGGACTTGGAGGTGCTGATTCTCATCCCAGTCGCTTCACACTCGGCTGATAACCGATCCAGCGAGAGCTGAAGATCCTGGCCAGATGAAGCCATCAGGACCACATCATCCGCAAAAAGCAGAGACCTAATCCTGCAGCCACCAAACCAGATCCCCTCAACGCCCTGACTGCGCCTAGAAATTCTGTCCATAAAAGTTATGAACAGAATCGGTGACAAAGGGCAGCCTTGGCGGAGTCCAACCCTCACTGGAAATGTGTCCGACTTACTGCCGGCAATGCGGACCAAGCTCTGGCACTGATCGTACAGGGAGCGGACAGCCACAATCAGACAGTCTGATACCCCATACTCTCTGAGCACTCCCCACAGGACCTCCCGAGGGACACGGTCGAATGCCTTCTCCAAGTCCACAAAGCACATGTAGACTGGTTGGGCAAACTCCCATGCACCCTCAAGGACCCTGCCGAGAGTATAGAGCTGGTCCAAAGTTCCACGACCAGGACGAAAACCACACTGTTCCTCCTGAATCCGAGGTTCGACTATCCGGCGTAGCCTCCTCTCCAGTACACCTGAATAAACCTTACCGGGAAGGCTGAGGAGTGTGATCCCACGATAGTTAGAACACACCCTCCGGTTCCCCTTCTTAAAGAGAGGAACCACCACCCCGGTCTGCCAATCCAGAGGTACCGCCCCCGATGTCCACGCGATACTGTAGAGTCTTGTCAACCAAGACAGCCCCACAGCATCCAGAGCCTTAAGGAACTCCGGGCGGATCTCATCCACCCCCGGGGCCTTGCCACCGAGGAGCTTTTTAACTACCTCAGCAACCTCAGCCCCAGAAATAGGAGAGCCCACCACAGACTCCCCAGGCACTGCTTCCTCATAGGTGATTTTTTTTATTGCAAAAAGTTTTACATATAAACCTTTTCACATTGTCATAAAGGGGCATTGTGTGTAGCATTTTGAGGGAAAAAAATTAATGTATTCCATTTTATTCCAAATATGGAAAACGAGAAGCAATGTGAATACTTTGTATTTGCTAACTGGGAAGACAAATAGTCAAAAAATAATGGTTTCTCTTCAGTTTCTGTCTGAACCCTGACCAGTTTTCTCGCTCACTAGTGATAGCACCAGGCGCTATTTGCAGCCCAAAGACTCCCCAAAAAGTTTGTTACGACTCTCAGGACACTGCAGGAGATTTAAATAGGACTCGTGGTGATTTTAAAATCTACATTTAAAGTAGCAGAAGAGTGAAGAAACAAGTTGACTTTATGCGCTTATTTCATTAAACCATATCCAATTGTATTCACAATATGCAAAGTATGTGAAAACACACTTTAAATGTCACAAAATGCCACAAATTACGTTTTGAATACTCCACTCCGAATATCTCCGGCTATTTCTGGCACTTCTGCACTCTGACCATATTATTAGGGCAGTCGTACTGGAAATTCGCAAACAATTTGAAAGAGATGTGTTCATCATTCACAATCCTTATGTAAAACATGAACACGTTTTTCTTTTTTTATGCATTCTAAGTTGTAAATAAAAATAAATAAATACATAAAAAGTCCGCTAACAATGTAGTCAATGAGGGCTCTCTATTTTGCCCACAAAACGCTCTAAAAAACCATCCAAAACTCACCAACATTACTCTTTATAAACATATCGTGACCTGAATATTAACCAAATATTAATAATGTTATTATAAGCGCTGACGCAGACCAACTATTTCTAGAAGGTGTTCACCCGTGACATTCAATTCGTACCGGAAGATGGAGACAAACAACCGGAGACGGTGTCTGCAGGGAGACTTTTCCTTGTTAACCCTTCATGCGCATCAATATTCATTATTTATATAAAACGGGAAAATACGGACATCCCATTTGTCGTCATCCGAGTGAGAGCAGACGTCGTACAGTAAGCATTTATATGTATGTTTAGCACTTAGCAATGCTGCTAAATGATGCTTAGTGTTTCACTAAAGCCGGATCTGTTGGGCAGAGCTTCTAGAACTTGGAGCTGATCCTCTTTATATTCAGGATAAAAAAAACATACGTTTCTGGATCGTCACCAAAGGCGAGCTCATTAACTCTCGAAATGGCTCGGGAATAACTTTGAGATCGATGCTATTTTGATCGTATCTATTTATTGGTTATTTTTGGAAGTCTTCAGGTGTCACTAAACCGACATGTGTGATCACAGCTTCAACTTGTGTTTCCACTCAACTGTTTGTTTTTGTTTTTAAACCAGTTCCTAGTGGTCTAGATCAATGTTTTTCAACCTTTTTTAAACTAAGGCACATTTTTTGCATTGAAAAAATCCGAAATCATTAAAAATCTAAAGTCGTTGTCGCAGTTGTTGGATATGACTTTAAAGCCTAACCAACCACGCATCAACATAGCTCTCGTGTTTTAGTTCTTGTCTTGCGCTCCTATTTTAATGGCTTTTCCTCTTTTTTTGGTATTTTCCTGTAGCAGTTTCATGTCTTCCTTTGAGCGATATTTCCCCGCATCTACTTTGTTTTAGCAATCAAGAATATTTCAGTTGTTTTTATCCTTCTTTGCGGGGACATTGTTGATTGTCATGTTCGGATGTACTTTGTGGACGCCGCCTTTGCGCCACAGTAAGTCTTTGCTGTCGTCCAGCATTCTGTTTTTTGTTTACTTTGTAGCCAGTTCCGTTTTAGTGTTTTGGGGGCCACATTACCGTAGCTTTCTGGTAATGTGGCCCCCAAAACACTTCTGGAGTTGAATATCCCTGGCTTACACTAAGAACACCGCCCCCCCTGGTCCGTAGCTTCCTGGTAATGTGGCCCCCAAAACACTTAAATAGAATATCCCTGGCTTACACTAAGAACATTGGCCCCCACGGTCCTGTAGATTTCTGGCAATGTGGCCCCCAAAACACTTCTGGAGTTGACACACCACTGAGAAAGTTCCAGCCTCCATGAAATGTTATTACATACTCTTATCACCAGAATACATGATTCAAGTATTCCCTTCATTCTGTCTTATCACTGCAGTATTAAGACTGGAATGGCCAACCCACTCGTTTTGCCAGCCTCATTTCTTCCCATCTGCGTGCCAAAATCTTCTTAGGAATGTTGTGCCCGTTTTTACAGAAGCAAAAATTAAAAAAAAATTAAAAAAAAGCTTGCGTTTAAAGTGCCGTGACGACGACGACGACGCACCTGCTGTGTGAAAAGCTCCGTATGACTTATTGCCTTTGACCTTACAAGCTGAATGAAGGGTTTTCTTCACACACGGAGTGACGGAAGCAGTCTTCTCACAGACGGAAATGTACTGTAAATATGTAAAAAAAAAGGCGCATCATCACACGAAAGGACTGAAAATGCCTTCGTGTATCTCTTTTTGTGTCATGGCGGTTTTGTAGTGGTTGTCTAGTTCGCCCGTCAACGGCCGAAAGAGGATGTTTTTATTGACATTATACCGTGCAGTGATAGATAAGCACAACGTCATTCTTTTATTTTGAAATTCAACAACATTTGTCAATAGTGTAAATAGTCATCCGATTTCCGGGCAGAGAGGAACGCAAGTGTGAGGGTTTATATTTCATTTTTTTATTTTATTTTCACTTTTCTGTGCCAATGCTGTGAATAAGATGTTTGTCAAGTATTTACGTGCTGACTGCAGCAGTTTCCGGTTGCAATTAGAGTAGAGTCGCGGGCGGACCGAACCGAGCCGTCAATTATTTGCCTGAGTTTTTGCAGTTTTTGAGAATACTGCTGTGATGACACCCCAACGATCTTTGGAGTACTGCTAATAAATGGAAATGTATCATTTACTGCTGAATGTGCTCTTATTTGTCCACCACTTCCGGTTTAGGGAGCCTCCAGAGGCGGAGTCTGCGGTGCAATTGCTTTCTCGGCCGCCAGAGGGAGCTCGACGCCGTCTGAGCGCATGGACGTCAGACAGGAAGTCAGGAATTGTCTGCACTTTTGTTCCTTTTGTGGTTTGAAGCAGAAAAAACTAACTTTAAATGAAGAGTGAGTAAAATATAAGGTTGTGCTATGAAAACGTTGATAGTACACTGCAAGATATAGCTAGAATAAAAAGACTTAAGGGGGAAAAAATACAAAAAAATTGTGAAATTAACTGACATTTAATTTTACTGAATAAGACATCCTAAATTAAGAAAAAATATAGAAATTAGCAGGACTTTAATGAGACATAAGTGTTTTGTTCTGAAAACAAGCATTATTCAACTTGCACTTTTTTAAATTAAGCATCCTGGTCTGCCTGCCTTCCATTCATTCTAGTGTTTTTTTTTAATTTTATAAACCTTTATTTATAAATTTCAACATTTACAAACAGTTGAAAAATAATAATCAAAGTACAAAAACAGTACAAAACAGCGCCAGGGGGGTTGTAAATTCAAAGTTTCCGTTCATTCTAGTTCCAAGTCTGAAACGCAAGTCGGAACAGTTTTACGATTTTTATTATATATGGCAGATTTTAAAAACAAAGGGTTGATATTCATTAAAATATTGCCAAAAAATGTGATTTTGTGTATTTTATTTCTCCAGATAAACACACAAATCAAATAGATATATATTTTTGTTATTTTTTTATTATTTTTTTTTATTTTATAAACCTTTATTTATAAATTTCAACATTTACAAACAGTTGAGAAATAATAATCAAAGTACAAAAACAGTACAAAACAGTGCCAGGGGGTTGTAAATTCAAAGTTTCCGTTCATTCTAGTTCCAAGTCTGAAACGCAAATCGGAACAGTTTTACGATTTTTATTATATATGGCAGATTTTAAAAACAAACAAAGGGTTGATATTCATTAAAGTATTGCCAAAAAATATGATTGTGTATTTTATTTTTCTCGATAAACACACAAATCAAATAGATGTATATTTTTGTTATTTTTTTATTTTATTTTTATTTTATAAACCTTTATAAATTTCAACATTTACAAACAGTTGAGAAATAATAAAAGTACAAAAACAGTACAAAACAGCGCCAGGGGGTTGTAAATTCAAAGTTTCCGTTCATTCTAGTTCCAAGTCTGAAACGCAAATCCGTTTTACGATTTTTATTATATATGGCAGATTTTAAAAACAAACAAAGAGTTGATATTCATTAAAATATTGCCCAAAAATATGATTGTGTATTTTATTTTTCTCGATAAACACACAAATCAAATAGATATATATTTTTGTTATTTTTTATTTATTTTTTTATTTTATAAACCTTTATTTATAAATTTCAACATTTACAAACAGTTGAGAAATAATAATCAAAGTACAAAAACAGTGCAAAACAGCGCCAGGGGGGTTGTAAATTCAAAGTTTCCGTTCATTCTAGTTCCAAGTCTGAAACGCAAATCGGAACCGTTTTACGATTTTTATTATATATGGCAGATTTTAAAAACAAAGGGTTGATATTCATTAAAATATTGCCAAAAAATGTGATTTTGTGTATTTTATTTTTCCAGATAAACACACAAATTAAATACATATATATTTTTGTTATTTTTTTATTTTATAAAGCTTTATTTATAAATTTCAACATTTACAAACAGTTGAGAAATAATCAAAGTAAGTACAAAAAGAGTACAAAAACAGCGCCAGGGGGTTGTAAATTCAAAGTTTCCGTTCATTCTAGTTCCAAGTCTGAAACGCAAATCGGAACAGTTTTACGATTTTTATTATATATGGCAGATTTTAAAAACAAACAAAAGGGTTGATATTCATTAAAATATTGCCAAAAAATTTGATTTTGTGTATTTTATTTTTCCAGATAAACACACAAATCAAATACATATATATTTTTGTTATTTTTTTATTTTATAAACCTTTATTTATAAATTTCAACATTTACAAACAGTTGAGAAATAATCAAAGTACAAAAACAGTACAAAACAGTGCCAGGGGGTTGTAAATTCAAAGTTTCCGTTCATTCTAGTTCCAAGTCTGAAACGCAAATCGGAACAGTTTTACGATTTTTATTATATATGGCAGATTTTAAAAACAAACAAAGGGTTGATATTCATTAAAGTATTGCCAAAAAATTTGATTTTGTGTATTTTATTTTTCCAGATAAACACAAAAAATAAATAGATATATATTTTTGTTATTTATTTATTTTATTTTTTCAATTTTATAAACCTTTATTTATAAATTTCAACATTTACAAACAGTTGAGAAATAATCAAAGTAAGTACAAAAAGAGTACAAAAACAGCGCCAGGGGGTTGTAAATTCAAAGTTTCCGTTCATTCAAGTTCCAAGTCTGAAACGCAAATCGGAACCGTTTTATGATTTTTATTATATATGGCAGATTTTAAAAACAAAGGGTTGATATTCATTAAAATATTGCCAAAAAATGTGATTTTGTGTATTTTATTTTTCCAGATAAACACAAAAATCAAATAGATATATATTTTTGTTATTTATTTATTTATTTATTTTAATTTTATAAATTTCAACATTTACAAACAGTTCAGAAATAATCAAAGTAAGTACAAAAAGAGTACAAAAACAGCACCAGGGGGTTGTAAATTCAAAGTAACTAAAATAGAATGCAAAAAAAAATATATATATATATATTTTTTTGCATTCTATTTTAGTAAAATAGAATGCAAAAATATATTATATATATATATATATATATATATATATATATATATATATACTTAGTAAAATAGAATGCAAAAATATATTATATATATATATATATATATATATATATATATATATATATATATATATATATATATATATAATATATTTTTGCATTCTATTTTACTAAAAAAAGGTTATATATATATATATATATATATATATATATATATATATATATATATATATATAATATTTTTGCATTCTATTTTACTAAAAAAGAATGCAAAAAAAATATACCGGTATATATATATATTTTTTTTTTTTTGCATTCTATTTTAGTTACTTTGAATTTACAACCCCCTGGTGCTGTTTTTGTACTCTTTTTGTACTTACTTTGATTATTTCTCAACTGTTTGTAAATGTTGAAATTTATAAATAAAGGTTTATAAACTTTAAAAAAAAATATATATATATATATATATATATATATTTTTTTATTTTTTTTTTTTTTATTTTTTTTTTTTATGTATATATATATATATATAACAAAAAGTGTAAAGCCGTAGGCTCACTCAACTTCAGTAAATAACTTAAATTTGGAGCACAGCGTCATCGTTTCCACAGCGTTTTGGTTGTTAGAGGTAGAGAATGTTTTAACGTAGAGTTCCAATTCTTTTTTTAAAAGGCACAAAAAACAGGTCGGGTATTGAGAAACTTACATTTATGAATATAAAACTTAGCCAATAGTATAATGAGGTTGCAAAGGTAAAATCCCTTTTCAAAAACGTTTTCATACAGTGTAAATCCAAATAGCACATCTTTAAAACAAAGCACACATTTGTCACGTATATTGTCCAGGATGAAGCGACAGATAAACACAAAAATCAAATATATGTTCATCCAAAATGCAAAAATGCGTATTAATCTGTGTGATGACAAAGTAAACCGGAAGCAGTATTTTAGGTCCGTGTATTTTCCGTTCATTATATTTCCAATTCTGAAACGCAAATCAAAAAACAAAATTAGGACTGTTTTTCGATTTTTATTATTATATATGGCAAATTTTAAAACAAAAAAAAGGGTTTATTTTCATTAAAATATTGCCATAAAAATGAACCGGAAGCAGTATTTTAGGTCTGTGTATTTTCCGGTCATTCTATTTCCAATTCTGAAACGCAAATCAAAAAATAAATTTAGGACCGTTTTCTGATTTTTTTTTTTTATATACGGCAGACTTTAAAACAAACAAAAAAGGGTTTATTTTCCTTAAAATATTGCCATAAAATTAAACCGGAAGCAGTATTTTAGGTCCGTGTATTTTCCGTTCATTCTATTTCCAATTCTGAAACGCAAATCAAAAAACAAAATTAGGACTGTTTTTCGATTTTTATTATTATATATGGCACATTTTAAAACAAACAAAAGGGTTTATTTTCATTAAAATATTGCCATAAAAGTGAACCGGAAGCAGTATTTTAGGTCTGTGTATTTTCCGGTCATTCTACTTCCAATTCTGAAAAGCAAATCAAAAAACAAAATTAGGGCCGTTTCTGATTTTTTTTTTATATACGGCAGACTTTAAAACAAACAAAAGGGTTTATTTTCCTTAAAATATTGCCATAAAATTAAACCGGAAGCAGTATTTTAGGTCCGTGTATTTTCCGTTCATTCTATTTCCAATTCTGAAACGCAAATCAAAAAACAAAATTAGGACTGTTTTTCGATTTTTATTATTATATATGGCAAATTTTAAAACAAACAAAAGGGTTTATTTTCATTAAAATATTGCCATAAAAGTGAACCGGAAGCAGTATTTTAGGTCTGTGTATTTTTCATTCATTCTATTTCCAATTCTGAAACGCAAATCAAAAAACAAAATTAGGACTTTTTTTTTAAATTTTATTAATATATATGGCAGATTTTAAAACAAACAAAAGTGTTTATTTTCATTAAAATGTTGCCATAAAATTGAACCGGAAGCAGTATTTTATGTCCGTGTAACTTCCGTTCATTCTATTGCTAATTCTTAAATGCAATCAAAAAACATTTCGATTCATTTTATCTATTTTAATTTCTGAAACAAAAGTTGGACAACTATTTAATGACACTTTTTTTAAAAAGGACAATAGCACTCCTGATGAACAAATGTGTTAGCGTTATGCTAAAAACATGCTAAACGCGAAGTAATAGGTCAAATACTACTTCCGGTTTAATTTGTCATCACACAGACAAACACACATTTTTGCATTTTGGATGAACATGAATTGGATTTTTGTGTTTATCTGGAAAAAAAAAAAAGGGCCGTTTTACGATTTTTACTATATACGGCAGATTTGAAAACAAACAAAAAAGGGTTGATTTTCATTAAAATATTGCCATAAAATTTGATTTTGTGCTGTTTTCCTTTTATGGATTTTTATTTTTCCAGATAAACACAAAAATCCAATTCACGTTCATCCAAAATGCAAAAACGTGTGTTTATCTGTGTGATGACAAATTAAACCGGAAGTAGTATTTTAGCTTTTCCTTTACGTTTGGGCTCAGTAAAAAGAGGTGAGCTTACCGCTAGCCTCTTGGATCTTTTCCTTGTCCCCAATGTCTTTTAGTCCAAATATTTAGCGTTTAGTTCTGAGCTGCAAAACTTTGATGGCGTGCTGGCGTGAGCTGCCAATTAGTCTGATTGTGCTCACCTGTGGACAGGTGAGGATGATGTCATCAGGCCAACCTCCCCCCACAGAACTCTGCAACATTTAATTTTTCCAGATAAATACAAAAATCCAATGTATGTTTATCCAAAATGCAAAAAATCAGATTTTCCCAAAGTCGGATTTTTGCCAAAATCTGAATTTTTCTCCAAATCGGATTTTTCCAAAATCAGATTTTTTTTTCCACAATTGGATATTTCCAAAACCAGATTTTTTTTCACAATCTGATTTTTCCAAAAATTTAAATAGGAAAAAATGGCCCAAAATTTGTTTTTTGATTTGCATTTAACAATTGGAAATAGAATGAACGGAAGGTACACAGACCCCAAAGTGGCCCAAATCAAAATCTGATGTTTTCAATATAAATACAGTCTATTATACAGCATTATTCACATGTGAATAATATAAATACAGTTTATTATACAGCATTATTCACATGTGAATAATATAAATACAGTCTATTATACAGCATTATTCACATGTGAATAATATAAATACAGTTTATTATACAGCATTATTCACATGTGAATAATATAAATACAGTCTATTATACAGCATTATTCACATGTGAATAATATAAATACAGTCTATAATACAGCATTATTCACATGTGAATAACATAAATACAGTCTATTATACAGCATTATTTACATGTGAATAATATAAATACAGTCTATTATACAGAATTATTCACATGTGAATAATATAAATACAGTCTATTATACAGCATTATTCACATGTGAACAATATAAATACAGTCTATTATACAGCATTATTCACATGTGAATAATATAAATACAGTCTATTATACAGAATTATTCACATGTGAATAATATAAATACAGTCTATTATACAGCATTATTCACATGTGAATAAAATAAATACAGTCTATTATACAGCATTATTCACATGTGAATAATTTAAATACAGTCTATTATACAGCATAATTCACATGTGAATAATATAAATACAGTCTATTATACAGCATTATTCATGTGTGAATAATATAAATACAGTCTATTATACAGCATTATTCACGTTCAAGATGAATCGGCCATTATGTTGGAAATCAGTTATCTATCTAAAGTACTGTTTATTCAAGTTGAATGTGTTGTCTCTTGGGAAGACAAACTAATACAAATGCTGTAATGTCAAGGGTGTATCATTGAAGGTGTTTAAATATGCGTATTGCCGAGGAGGACTCTCCAGATCCACGTCACATGGCCCAGAGATGATGATGAAGGCATCAGGAATTACGAGGCAGACCTCAGCATGCGGTTTTAAGTTGTCAGGCAAAAGGAAAGGGGAAAAAAAGCGTTTGGTGAGTGAGAGAAGCCAGAAAGAATGAGGGTGGAAATATTAAACAGAATAATAACAATCTGGAAAATGTCTTGGGCAGGCTAAACGGAAGAGTTACAAGACAAAAACAGACGAGCCAGCAGAAAAGTTTTGCAGGAATGAGTTGTCCTTTAACTCATTTTGGATGATTACAACCATTTTTAAGTTAAGAGTATGTTTGAAGACAGTGAGCACACTTCAATGTCTAACATCTGTCACTCACTCTGCATGTTCAACACTTATTATATAACACCCTTACTTCTACTAGTAACCAGCAGGGTTGTCCCCATACCAATAAGTTGGAGAAATCACTCCACGTAAGCGGCATGGCCGGAAACCAACATTGAATGACCGTGACCTTCCATCCCTCAGACGGCACTGTATCAAAAACCCACATCAATCTCTAAAGGATATCACCACATGGGCTCAGGAACACTTCAGAAAACCACTGTCACTAAATACAGTTGGTCGCTACATCCGTAAGTGCAAGTTAAAGCTCTACTATGCAAAGCCAAAGCCATTTATCAACAACACCCGGAAACGCCGCCGGCTTCTCTGGGCCCGAGATCATCTAAGATGGACTCATGCAAAGTGGAAAAGTGTTCTGTGGTCTGACGAGTCCACATTTCAAATTGTTTTTGGAAACTGTGGACGTCGTGTCCTCCGGACCAAAGAGGAAAAGAACCATCCGGATTGTTATAGGCACAAAGTGTAAAAGGCAGCATGTGTGATGGTATGGGGGTGTATTAGTGCCCAAGACATGGGTAACTTACACATCTGTGAAGGCGCCATTAATGCTGAAAGGTACATACTGTCATGTCTGTGTAATCATGTTTTGTGTTAAGTCATGTTTTTGTTTAGTACCGTATTTTCCGCACTATTAGCCGCACCTAAAAACCACAAATTTACTCAAAAGCTGACAGTGCGGCTTATAACCCGGTGCGCTTTATATATGGATTAATATTAAGATTCATTTTCATAAAGTTTCGGTCTCGCAACTACGGTAAACAGCCGCCATCTTTTTTCCCCGTAGAAGAGGAAGCGCTTCTTCTTCTACTGTAAGCAACCACCCACCCGCGTAGAAGGAGAAGAAGCGCGCGGATATTACGTTTCATTTCCTTTGTGTGTTTACATCTGTAAAGACCACAAAATGGCTCCTACTAGGCGACAGGTTTCCGGTTCATGAAAAGACGCAATCTCTCCATCCGCACACGGACTACTATTTCACAGCAACTGCCTAAAGACTTTCAAGAAAAGCTGGCTACTTTCCGTGCATATTGTAAAAACAAGATAGCTGAAAAAAAGATCCGGCCAGAGAACATTATCAACCGCACTGTGGATACAACGGGAGCACGTACGGTGAATATTCGCACCACAGGGAATGAGAAGTCATCCTTCACTGTGGTTCTAGCTTGCCATGCTAATGGCCAGAAACTTCCACCCATGGTGATATTCAAAAGGAAGACCTTGCCAAAAGAGACCTTTCCAGCCGGCGTCATCATAAAAGATAACTCGAAGGGATGGATGGATGAAGAAAAGATGAGCGAGTGGTTAAGGTAAGTTTACGCGAAGAGGCCGGGTGGCTTTTTTCACGCAGCTCCGTCCATGTTGATATACGACTCCATGCACGCCCACATCATGCTGGTTTTTAATATATTATTAAAGTTTGACTGACCTATCTGACTGTTTTTTTGACATTCCTTTAGCGCAGTTAGATGCGGCTTATAACACGGGGCGGCTTATAGGTGGACAAAGTTTTGAAATATGCCGTTCATTGAAGGCGCGGCTTATAACCCAGGGCGCCTTATGGTGCGGAAAATATGGTAATAGGAATCTTTAGTTTCTGGCTTTTCACTCCCTTGTCTTGTTTGCATGATTACCCATTAGTTTCACCTGTTCCACGTTTGGACTCATTGTGCACTCTTGTTTGTCACCAATACAACCATTAGTTTTCACCTGTCACGTCACGCACCTGTTTCACGTTTTGAGTCGCGCACCTGCTTTCACTAATCATGTCCATAAGTATTTAAGTTCATTCATTTTCTGTTGTTCGTCCTGACGACCTCACACCACATTTATGCTCTGTCCATTGTTTCATGTCCATGTTCACGCTCAGGGCCGGCCCGTGGCATAGGCCGTATAGGCGAATGCTAAGGGCGCCGTCCATCAGGGGGCGCCATGCCAGTGCCACAAATGTTGGAGAAAAAAAAAAAAAGAAAAAAAAAGTTGTTACTATTATTTCTAAATACAAAAAATAATCTCACGTTAATTAAAATGCAAATTAAAGCCTATTTAATAGAAATATTATTTGTTACAACATTACGCCCCCCCCTCCTCCCCCCGCACGGTGCGCCCCCTCCCTTCCCGTATCATGACTCTTTTTGGACGTCACCACATCAAAAAATCAACACAAGATGTCAAAACGGCCAAAACTGTCAGGTGCCCAGGGAAGAAAAAAGAGAAAAGAAGAGGAGAAACGAGAAAAGACAGAGGTAGCAGGTAGGTAACGTTAGCCTACATGAAATTATTTGTCTGTTACAGAATGTGATAGTAACCTGGCTTTTTAGCATTAAGCTAATGTTACATGATTCGGCAATTGCTAATCAATAAATAGCTAGTTCTGTTTTAACGTCGGGTTAATATTGTGGAGGGGGCTAAATTGTTATGGAAAATAATAATGTAACGTTAGGTAATTACAGTACTCCCGCCTTACATTCCTCAGGGACATTTGTATTAGATCTTTTAAGCAGGTGTTTTTTGTCTACATTGTTATTGCCTTCTGGTTAGCTAATGTTTGCCCTGCAGGTAATAGTCACTTTTCCACCCCTTTATATATTAGGTATAGTTGTAAGTAAAAAAAAAAAGGTCAAAGACAAAGCTATTCGGGTTCTTGTGAGTATATACACTTCACTGCCGATGTGGGGGGGCGCCACCTAAAATCTTGCCTAGGGCGCCAGATTGATTAGGGCCGGGCCTGTTCACGCTGCTCCTTTTTTGTCTATGCCAAGTAAGTTTTCTTTATTCAAGCCATAGTTTGCAAGTTTTGTTTAATTGTTCATAGTTTATTCTCCGCCACTGTGCGCGCCTTTTGTTTGATCCTTTTTTTTTTGTATTTATAGTTAATAAATAAATCATGTACCTTAATTCCCGTCTCGCCCGTGCCAACTTTCCGTTGCATCCCGGAAAAGCAAACTCCCAAGATCAAGTCCTGACACATACAGGTTTTGGAACAACATCTAAGCGCTGTCTTTTTCATGGACGCCCCTGCTTATTTCAGCAAAACAATGCCAATGTTGTGTTTAGACTAAAGGGGAGGTGACGGCAAACAGACACCAGGGGGCAGTATATACAATTATTTATTATATATATATAGTCAACATATATATATATATATATATATATATATATATATATATATATATATATATAAAAATAATAATAAACAATACTACTAAACTAAGGAAATGGAGTGTGAACTAGAATACAAGAGTGTGTGGTGTAAGACTATGTGTGTAGTTAACTGAAGTGAGTGTTACCAACGTGTTGAACGAGATACGAGGAAGTCCATGGGGCAGGCAGGTTATCCGGGGCGAGAGAGAGGCGTCGGAATCCAGGGGCGAGCGAGAGGTCGAGAAACGAAGGAGGTAGTCAAGAGTCCAGAGGGAGATCCAGGGAAAAGTGAAACGCACAGCTCACTTTCCAGGCGACGGAGGGTACTGCGGGGACACGGGAGAACAAACAAGGATGTCAGACACGAGGGAAAACACGCAGAGAGAGAGAGAGATCATAAGCCTTACGGTACACCATGAGAAAACTAAGTTCCCGCCCAGATCCTTGGGTCCAGTGGTCCTTTATTGAGCTTGCCCTCATCAGACCCAGGAGTGTAGATTGCCGGTGAGTGATTGCAGCTGGTGGCTGCTGCAGGGCGGGGACGTGCGCGGCGCGTCCCTGGATGTGCGCACCCGTGGTCGTGTCCCGAGGTGCGCACAGACGGATGAGCGGCGTTGGCAGGAGCCTGAGCCGTAACAGCCAAGCCACATTTAGCACGTGTTACAACAGCGTGGCTTCGTAAAAAAAGAGTGCGGGTACTTTCCTGGCCCGCCTGCAGTCCAGACCTGTCTCCCATCGAAAATGTGTGGCGCATTATGAAGCCTAAAATACGACTGTTGAACGACTGAAGCTCTACATAAAACAAGAATGGGAAAGAATTCCACTTTCAAAGCTTCAACAATTAGTTTTCTCAGTTCCCAATCGTTTATTGAGTGTTGTTAAAAGAAAAGGTGATGTAACACAGTGGTGAACATGCCCTTTCCCAACTACTTTGGCACGTGTTGCAGCCATGAAATTCTAACTTAATTATTTTCAGAAAAAAAAAAAATGTTTATGAGTTTGAACATCAAATATGTTGTCTTTGTAGCATATTCAACTGAATATGGGTTGAAAAGGATTTGCAAATCATTGTATTCCGTTTAACACAATTTCGATGGGAGACAGGTCTGGACTGCAGGCGGGCCAGGAAAGTACCCGTTTATATTTACATCTAACACAATTTCCCAACTCATATGGAAACGGGGTTTGTATAATTCATTACTTTTTTAAAGTAATTTGGCAGTAGAAGTTGAGCAGGAAATGTGAGATTAAAAAGATGTTTTTGTGACTAATCACAGTGTGTGTTGTTGCAGTTGTTGCATCTTATCCAACACACGGTGAGAATGAAGGCAGACGTCTAATATGAAACAGGAAGTGTGGGGGTTTAAGTCATCCTCATGTTGTTGTCGGACCCCCGAGGCTCTTCCTGTTTGTGCAGAGATGTGGATATATTTGTGTCCTGCCCCCCCCCCCCCCCCCCCCCCCCCCAGGTCTGCCTGGTACTGTTCAAGAGCGCCTCTTTTACACCTCATGGAGTCCGCCACGCAGGGACGGTAGACAAAGTGCGGCGGCGGGGTCCCTATTGCTGTAACTAGGTCAGCTAAGACACGCCCCTACGTCCCCTCTCCGAGCTTCTGACCACGCCCTCTTTCTCTCCCGTTGCCCCCCCCCCCCGGTGCATCTGTTCCATGATTTCATCCAGGAGTGGATGACATCATCTCTCAAGCGTTGCATAATGTTTACTCGGGTGGGATTTCGAGCACTGTGATGTGTAAAATACCACTTGGTCTCTACTAGGGTTGTATGGTATACCGGTATTAGTATAGTACCGCGGTTCTAACGAATTATATTCGGTACGATACCGCCCCCCGTCGTCGTCATGTCATGACATTGCTGGTTTTACGAGCAGAGGAGCATGTTGGGCAGCGCACACACACAGAGTACTTACAAGCAGACACAGTGTGTAGACAGAAAAGGGAGAATGGACGCATTTCGGTGTAAAAAGTAAAGATAAAGGTGAAGTTATAACCAGGGGCGTCACTAGCTTTTAAGGACAGGGGGGGGCTTAGCCCCCATGCGAGCGAACGTAAGGCACGAGCACAAAACTTCACAAACGGCTAACAAAGACTTAGAAATGATTCATTGTTATTATTATTATTTCAGTCTGGTTTATTTTCAATCTGTGTTCAGTACAACAACAAACATGGGTTGGCACAGTGACATTTTGTTTACAGCATCAACAAGAAACAATTACTTGCATGATGATTATTATTATTATCTACTGATGATAGTCATATGTGAATGAGCTCAGCTCCTGTTCTCCTCCATGTGTAAAGTGAGAAACACAGCTGATGCTCCAGAAGGAAGTAACCCCAAAGATAGCAAATGGTAAAAAAGAGTGCACATTTAACTTACTTATTTAACTAGCTAACTAAGTAGCAGCATTGTTTTAGAGCGGG
Source organism: Nerophis lumbriciformis (assembly GCF_033978685.3). Taxonomy (NCBI): domain Eukaryota; kingdom Metazoa; phylum Chordata; class Actinopteri; order Syngnathiformes; family Syngnathidae; genus Nerophis; species Nerophis lumbriciformis. Next base: position 42,429,461 of record NC_084566.2, on the reverse strand, counting down.
AATGTCAACTTTTTGTCAAACACAGACCTGGTGTAAAGTGGAGCGGATACATTTTACTACAAGCAGTGATGAATACTTACTTTCTTGAAAAAGTGTCTTATGTCCATTTTGCATCCGTTCTTGTTCTTGCAGTGCTGTGTGCTAATGTGCTTCGTACACCTGCAGGACCGCAAGCAAGGTCGCGGAGAAAATGCGGACTGGATTTTGAGTGATGCGGGCATTTTCTATATGAACAAGTCCAAGGACCGCAAGCAAGGTCGCGTAGAAAATGCGGACTGGAGTTTGAGTGATGTGGGCATTTTCTATATGAACAAGTCCAAGGACTGCAAGCAAGGTCGCATAGAAAATGCTGACTGGATTTTGTATATGAACAAGTCCAAGGACCGCAAGCAAGGTCGCATAGAAAATGCGGACTGGATTTTGAGTGATGTGGGCATTTTCTATATGAACAAGTCCAAGGACCGCAAGCAAGGTCGCATAGAAAACGCGGACTGGATTTTGAGTGATGTGTATTTTTTAACCATATTATTAGTTTATTAGGTATTATATTTTATTGTATGATCTTGCAACTACTTGGTATCGGATCGATACCTAAATGTGTGGTATCATCCAAAACTAATGTAAAGTATCAAAGAAGAGAAGAATAAGTGATTATTACATTTTAACAGAAGTGTAGATAGAACATGTTAAAAGACAAAATAAGCATATATTAACAGTAAATGAATAAGTGGATTAATAGTCATTTTTTTACAGTTTGTCCCTCGTAATGTGTACAAAATAATAGGTGTATAAATGACACAATAGGTTACTGCAGACTAATTAGGAGTCTTTGTTTGTTTACTTACTACTAAAAGACAAGTTGTCTAGTATGTTCACTATTTTATTTAAGGACTAAATGACAATAATAAACATATGTTTCATGTACACTAAGATTTGTTGTTCAAATAAGGACAATAATGACATTTGTTTGTGGTCTCCTTTATTTAGAAAAGTACCGAAAAGTACCGAAATAATGTAATGATACCAAGTACAAGAGCGTGTCTAGTTGATACTACTATGATTACATCGATATTTTTTATCGTCACAAAATCTTTCTTCCTTTTAAAAAAAATTCATATTATGTTTATTGTCAGGTTCAAACTCCGATGACATCTATTAAACAAGACAAGAAGCAAGGAATTAAACAAAGACAGAATTCAATTTAGCTCAATGAGGAGAAACGCGTAGACCTGCACCCTTGCACGGTGTCTCACCACGCTCTGACGAAAGATGGTATGCCTCCTCTTTTATTTGGACTTTCCCTGATTACATGGCAACAGCTGTTTCTAAGGGATGAGGGTCATAAACAGCCGTCGCCTTTGATTACAAAACAGTTCAAAGAAAAGGTGCCTGCTTCCTTTCCGCTTTGTAGATCTCGGGTCAAGACAAAATCTTCCTGTGGATTACAATAGAAGAAAGAAACCGACGCCTTCATGTCACTTCCCATCCTACACAGTGGAGTTTTACAAGCCTTTTGATAGGTAAGATCAAAAACAGCTTTTGTCCTCTCGCCGGGAACTCATTAAAACACAAAGTTTTGTGATAACTTAGATACAATTATTCTGACATTTATAAAAGTCAGTAAATACGTCCCTGGACACATGAGGACTTTGAATATGACCAATGTATGATCCTGCAACTACTTGGTATCGGATCCATAACTAAATGTGTGGTATCATCCAAAACTAATGTCAAGTATCAAAGAAGAGAAGAATAAGTGATTATTACATTTTAACAGAAGTGTAGATAGAACATGTTAAAGCAGAAAATAAGCAGATATTTACAGTAAATGAACAAGTAGATTAATAATCAATTTTTTACAGTTTGTCCCTCATAATGTGTAGAAAATAATAGGTGTATAAATGACACAATATGTTACTGCAGACTAATTAGGAGTCTTTGTTTGTTTACTTACTTCTAAAAGACAAGTTGTCTACTACTTAAGGACTAAATTACAATAATAAACATGTTTCTTGTACACTAGGATTTTTTGTTCAAATAAAGACAATCATGACATTTTTTGTGGTCCCCTTTATTTAGAAAAGTACCGAAAAGTATTGAAATAATGTTGGTACCGGTACAACACTAGTTTCTAGGTAAAAGTGTGTGAGTCGGCAGTGTGAAAAGTTACATAATGACTGATGTTGACCTACTTCTGAGAGCAAAACAAGAGTTGTCAGCTGCATAAGAGCTTGTGAAAGTCATGTGTCTGGACTATCTTCTCATCAAAATGGGCTGGGAACCATGCAATATGCAAGATGTGGAGCAAACTCCGACTCTTACATAAGGCCTCTGTGCCGTGTGCCGCCGCCAACACTAGATGTCTCCGTGCAGACCTCAGTGCCGTGTGCCGCCGCCAACACTAGATGTCTCCGTGCAGGCCTCCGTGCCGTGTGCCGCCGCCAACACTAGATGTCTCCGTGCAGGCCTCTGTGCCGTGTGCCGCCGCCAACACTAGATGTCTCCGTGCAGGCCTCTGTGCCGTGTGCCGCCGCCAACACTAGATGTCTCCGTGCAGACCTCAGTGCTGCTGTGAGTCATCATGGAGGCCGCACCACAACCCACTTCTCCAAGCTCACCCCTGCCTGATTGTCAGACGCGGCGTTTCTGTCATCTGGGGGTGATGCGTGTGAGACTTCTGCACGGGTGGCGCATGTGACCGACTCCGCCAGGAAAGATGTGCATGAAGGTGGTTTTGCAGCTTCATTGTGTTAAGCCGCTGTGAGGCGATTAGATAAGGCAGGCTGGTCCCGGCTTAAAAGGGGAACTGCCGCACTTTGTTGGTTCGCAGTCGTCATGGGAGACAAGATGACAAAGGTTTTTGTTTTTTTTCACATTCTAACATATACAAATTGTCTGGTTCTTGGTAGATAGCCATGCCGCTAATGTTAGCAATCAATTCTACCTCTAAATCACTTTAAAAATGCATTCAAAAAGTGTCAACAATACTTCATTTATGTTGTGAAACCTGTATAATAACAAACTGTAGCAACATTGTTATTGTTATTGGTCATCTGTGTTTTTAAATCTTTATTTCTATTTATTTTATTTGGTTTTACCCTTCATAATCATTTTTAATCATATTTATTTTATATTGGTTTTATATCTATTTAGTATTTTAATTGGTTTTACCCTTCATAATCGTTTTTAATCATAATTATTTTTATATTGTTTTTATATTGGTTTTACATCTATTTATTATTTTAATTGGTTTCAACCTTCATAATCGTTTTTAATCATATTTATTTTTATATTGGTTTTATATCTATTTATTATTTTAAATTAGTTTTACCCTTCATAATCGTTTTTAATCATATTTATTTTTATATTGGTTTTATATCTATTTATTATTTTAATTGGTCTTACCTTTCATAATCGTTTTTAATCATATTTATTTTAATATTGTTTTTATATTGGTTTTATATCTATTATTTTATTTGGTTTCAACCTTCATAATCCTTTTTAATCATATTTTAATATTGGTTTTGTATTGGTTTTATATCTATTATTTTTAATTGGTTTTACCCTTTATAATCGTTTTTAATCATATTTATTTTTATATTGTTTTTATATTGGTTTTATATGTTTTTATTATTTTTAATTGGTTTTATCCTTTATAATCGTTTTTAATCATATTTATTTTTATATTGTTTTAATATCGGTTTTATATCTATTTATTATTTTAATTGGTTTTACCCTTCATAATTGTTTTTAATCATATTTATTTTTACATTGTTTTTATATTGGTTTTATATCTATTTATTATTTTAAATTAGTTTTACCCTTCATAATCGTTTTTAATCATATGTATTTTTATATTGGTTTTATATCTATTTACTATTTTAATTGGTCTTACCTTTCATAATCGTTTTTAATCATATTTATTTTTATATTGTTTTTGTATTGGTTTTATATCTATTTATTATTTTAAATTGGTTTTACCCTTCATAATCGTTTTTAATCATATTTATTGTTATATTGGTTTTATATCTATTTATTATTTTAATTGGTTTTACCTTTCATAATCGTTTTTAAACATATTTATTTTTATATTGTTTTTATATTGGTTTTACATCTATTATTTTAATTGGTTTCAACCTTCATAATCATTTTTAATCATATTTTAATATTGGTTTTATATTGGTTTTATATCTATTATTTTTAATTGGGTTTTACCCTTCATAATCGTTTTTAATCATAATTATTTTTATATTGGTTTTATATCTATTATTTTTAATTGGTTTTACCTTTTATTATCGTTTTTAATCATATTTATTTTATATTGTTTTCATATTGGTTTTATATCTATGTATTATTTTAAATTGGTTTTACCCTTCATAATCGTTTTTAATCATATTTATTTTTATATTGTTTTTGGATTGGTTTTATATCTATTTATTATTTTAATTGGTTTTACCCTTCATAATCGTTTGTAATCATATTTATTTTTATATTGTTTTTATATTTATTATTTTTAATTGGTTTTACCCTTTATTATCGTTTTTAATCATATTTATTTTTATATTGGTTTTATATTGGTTTTGTATCTATTTATTATTTAAATTGGTTTTACCCTTCATAATCGTTTTTAATCATATTTATTTTTATATTGTTTTTATATTGGTTTTATATCTATTTATTATTTTAAATTAGTTTTACCCTTCATAATCGTTTTTAATCATATTTATTTTTATATTGTTTTTATATTGGCTTTATATCTATGTATTATTTTTAAATTGATTTAACCCTTCATAATCGTTTTCAATCATTTTTATTTTTGTATATTTTTTATATTAGTTTTATATATATTTATTATTTTTAATTTGTTTTACCCTTCATAATCGTTTTTAATCATATTTATTTTTATATTGTTTTTGTATTGGTTTTATATCTATGTATTATTTTAAATTGGTTTTACCCTTCATAATCGTTTTTAATCATATTTTTATATTGTTTTTATATTGGTTTTATATCTATTTATTGTTTTAATTGGTTTTACCCTTCATAATCGTTTTTAATCATATTTATTTTTATATTGTTTTTATATTGGTTTTATATCTATTTATTATTTTTAATTGGTTTTACCCTTTATAATCGTTTTTAATCAAATTTATTTGTATATTGGTTTTAAATTGGTTTTATATTTATTTATTATTTTTAAATTGGTTTTACCCTTCATAATCGTTTCTAATCATTTTTATTTTTATATTTTTTTATATTAGGTTTATATCTATTTATTATTTTTAATTTGTTTTACCCTTCATAATCGTTTTTAATCATATTTATTTTTATATTGTTTTTGTATTGGTTTTATATCTATGTATTATTTTAAATTGGTTTTACCCTTCATAATCGTTTTTAATCATATTTTTATATTGTTTTTATATTGGTTTTATATCTATTTATTGTTTTAATTGGTTTTACCCTTCATAATCGTTTTTAATCATATTTATTTTTATATTGTTTTTATATTGGTTTTATATCTATTTATTATTTTTAATTGGTTTTACCCTTTATAATCGTTTTTAATCAAATTTATTTGTATATTGTTTTTAAATTGGTTTTATATTTATTTATTATTTTTAAATTGGTTTTACCCTTCATAATCGTTTTTAATCATTTTTATTTTTATATTTTTTTTATATTAGGTTTATATCTATTTATTATTTTTAATTGGTTTTACCCTTCATAATCGTTTTTAATCATATTTATTTTTATATTGGTTTTATATCTATTTATTTAGTTTTTACTCAGTCATTGGTGGAGCTAAGGATAGTATTTGAATCTCGTTTTGAATATTTTTGTGCAGCACTTTGGAAACATTGTTGTTGTTTAAATGTGTTATATAAATAAAGTGAATTGGATTGCATTGTAAGAGAGAACACTGAGGAACTATTTTTCTAGCGTAATAAAACACATCGGCGTGCTACGGTATCAGCACGAAACACGTTTGAGTGTGTAATACACAACACTGTGATACAACACCAAACTGTACTGAGTGACAAACATGAACAATCATATTACAGTATCTGTAAAGTATTATTTCATGTTTTCTTTGTACACAGCTAGCCAGACAGTGTATGTAGTGTAGTTGTAATAACACACTTGACGTCACTTCAATATCATGATCAATATTAAAGTGACTCACTCCATGGACATTTGTTCATTTGGTCCAGCTGGCCAGGGACCTTTCCAGTTGATTTTGGGTAAGCAATCCATTTATGTCGAATTAGCTTGGCTCAAAGTTCCAGATTTTCAGCGTGACCATGTCGCACCCTCTCGGCTTCCGTCTGCTCCAACGTTTCAGCCTCTTCTTCCTGCTGGCTTCTATAAGCAGCAGTTCATCCTCAGTATATTCAGCTTCAAAAACATAAGGTTGTGAATCCTCATTTGTACAAAAATAGTCGTCTTTGTTGTCTGTCACCAAGTCTGCCATGATTAGAAAACACACTCGCTTTTGATTCCAGGAGTAGGAACACATTTGTTGCGGTAAGTCGGAAGTGCTTTATGTAAACGGAAATCAATGCGCCGAAGAATTAGTTCCGGCTGTGCCTAAAATTAGCAAAATACGGAAAATATTGTACATATTACATATTGTTATGAAGGTGTCTGTTACTACATTATATATATACTTGCAGTGTGTATATTGTACATATTACATATTGTTATGAAGGTGTCTTTTACTACATTATATGTATACTTGCAGTGTGTATATTGTACATATTACATATTGTTATGAAGGTGTCTTTTACTACATTATATATATATTTGCAGTGTGTATATTGTACATATTACATATTGTTATGAAGGTGTCTTTTACTACATTATATATATACTTGCAGTGTGTATATTGTACATATTACATATTGTTATGAAGGTGTCTGTTACTACATTATATGTATACTTGCAGTGTGTATATTGTACATATTACATATTGTTATGAAAGTGTCTATTCCTACATTATATATACTGTATATATATAAATATATATACTTGCAGTGTGTATATTGTACATATTACATATTGTTATGAAGGTGTCTGTTACTACATTATATATATACTTGCAGTGTGTATATTGTACATATTACATATTGTTATGAAGGTGTCTATTCCTACATTATATATACTGTATATATATATATATATATATATATATATATATATATATACACTTGCAGTGTGTATATTGTACATATTACATATTGTTATAAAGGTGTCTGTTACTACATTTTATATATATATATATAAATGTACTTGCAGTGTGTATATTGTACATATTACATATTGTTATGAAGGTGTCTGTTACTACATTATATAGATACTTACAGTGTGTATAGTGTACATATTACATATTGTTATGAAGGTGTCTGTTACTACATTATATATATACTTGCAGTGTGTATATTGTACATATTACATATTGTTATGAAGGTGTCTGTTACTACATTATATATATACTTGCAGTGTGTATATTGTACATATTACATATTGTTATGGTGTCTTTTACTACATTATATATATACTTGCAGTGTGTATATTGTACATATTACATATTGTTATGAAGGTGTCTGTCACTACACTATATATATACTTGCAGTGTGTATATTGTACATATTACATATTGTTATGAAAGTGTCTGTTACTACACTATATATATACTTGCAGTGTGTATATTGTACATATTACATATTGTTATGAAAGTGTCTGTTACTACATTATATATATACTTGCAGTGTGTATATAAAACGTTGATGGAGGATTTTGAAGTTGTTTTAGAGACTTTGATGGTGACAACGATGACTCCCATTAGCTGCATCTTGCAAGTGTTTGTTTTTTTTATCATCTTTAAAATCGTACAAAAAAAAACGATTGTACGATTGGCCAGATGACATAAAAATGTCGGTCATTGGGCTAAACATCAAGCAAGGGTTACGGAAAAGTTGAAAGTATCCCCCTGTGGAAAAAGTGCCGGATACTGGTCTAATTGTTGCCTCCTCAGAGCTGCATGGCCTTGGTTACGAGGTAGGAACACAAATCACAACAGTGTCGATGGGGAAGCGAGGATCACGCTCCCTGCAGCGTGGAAGTGGGTCAGGTTCACGGCGAATCACACCATAGACAAACGCAATCCGGTTGCCGTGGCAACCCGCTTTTTAACGCCGATATTTGCATGGCACATATTTGCATCCCAGCTCGCGTACACGGCGTGGGGGGGGGCAGCAAACAGCGTGACCTCTCATGTGTGCATGATGAGGCAGGTCCATCGCACACTTTGTGGTTAATGTGTTACCTCATTCAGACCTTCACCGTGTCAACACCAGCAGGCCGAGGGCCTCCGGGACTCAGGCGGTGGAAAAGGAACACGATGCCGACAAGATGCGGCGTCACAGAAGAAGAAATAGCATCTGCTGAGACATGTCTGGGCATATTTAAACATCCTCAGCATGTCAGTCTGAACGTCATTACCAACACGGCAGCAATGTGCTTTATATATATGCCAATATATGCCAATATATAGACAATATACGTATGCCAATATATATGCCAATATATAGACAATATATAGACAATATATGGCAATATATAGCCAATATATAGACAATATATAGCCAATATATGGCAATATATAGCCAATATATAGACAATATATAGACAATATATGGCAATATATAGCCAATATATGGCAATATATAGCCAATATATGACAATATATAGCCAATATATGGCCATATATAGACAATATATGCCAATATATAGCCAATATATAGACAATATATGGCAATATATAGCCAATATATGACAATATATAGCCAATATATGGCCATATATAGCCAATATATGGCCATATATAGCCAATATATGGCCATATATAGCCAATATATGGCAATATATAGCCAATATATAGCCAATATATGGCAATATATAGCCAATATATAGACAATTTATGGCAATATATATGCCAATATATGGCAATATATAGCCAATATATGACAATATATAGCCAATATATGGCCATATATAGACAATATATGGCAATATATAGCCAATATATAGCCAATATATGGCAATATATAGCCAATATATGGCAATATATAGCCAATATATGGCAATATATAGCCAATATATGGCAATATATAGCCAATATATGGCCATATATAGCCAATATATGGCCATATATAGACAATATATGGCCATATATAGCCAATATATGGCCATATATAGACAATATATGGCAATATATAGCCAATATATAGCCAATATATGGCAATATATAGCCAATATATGGCAATATATAGCCAATATATGGCAATATATAGCCAATATATGGCCATATATAGACAATATATGGCAATATATAGCCAATATATAGCCAATATATGGCAATATATAGCCAATATATGGCAATATATAGCCAATATATATACAATTTATGGCAATATATATGCCAATATATGGCAATATATAGCCAATATATGACAATATATAGCCAATATATGGCCATATATAGCCAATATATGGCCATATATAGACAATATATGGCAATATATAGCCAATATATGGCAATATATAGCCAATATATGGCAATATATAGCCAATATATGGCAATATATAGCCAATATATGGCAATATATAGCCAATATATGGCAATATACGTATAGCCAATACATAGCCAATATATGGCAATATATATGCCAATATATGGCAATATATAGCCAATATATGGCAATATACAGCCAATATATAGCCAATATATGGCAATATATATGCCAATATATGCCAATATATAGCCAATATATAGCCAATATATGGCAATATATATGCCAATATATGGCAATATATAGCCAATATATGGCAATATACAGCCAATATATAGCCAATATATGGCAATATATATGCCAATATATGGCAATATATATGCCAATATATGCCAATATATGGCAATATATAGCCAATATATGGCAATATACAGCCAATATATAGCCAATATATGGCAATATATATGCCAATATATAGCCAATATATAGCCAATATATGGCAATATATATGCCAATATATGGCAATATATAGCCAATATATGGCAATATACAGCCAATATATAGCCAATATATGGCAATATATATGCCAATATATGCCAATATATAGCCAATATATAGCCAATATATGGCAATATACAGCCAATATATAGCCAATATATGGCAATATATATGCCAATATATGCCAATATATAGCCAATATATGGCAATATATATGCCAATATATGGCAATATATAGCCAATATATGGCAATATACAGCCAATATATAGCCAATATATGCCAATATATATGCCAATATATGCCAATATATGCCAATATATAGCCAATATATAGCCAATATATGGCAATATATATGCCAATATATGGCAATATATAGCCAATATATAGACAATATATGGCAATATATAGCAAATTTCACCACACCTAGTGTGTGTGTGACAATCATTGGTACTTTAACTTAACTTTAACTTTACACATACAAACTGTAGCACACAAAAAAGCACATTTAATAAAAAAAACCTTATTATGGTCTTACCTTTACTTATAAATGCGCCGCTGTTGTGCTGGATTAATGCACCCCCTGACGGGAGTGTTATATCAACTAAAGCCCTCACTTCAACTTTCCACGTGCAAGATTGAATCTATTTAAAAAAGTGTAACCGAGGGTTTATAAATGTGGCCTATACTGTATGAAGCTACAAAATAACAAACACGGAGGCTCCAGTTTACACGAGGACCACTTTATTTACCTTCTTTCAAAAACTTCCGCTCCACTCCGACGTGTCAAAATTCCGCTGTTAGCGCCTTCAAAATAAGAGCTCAAGGCATATACTGTATAACAGCGCATAACAGGAACTTAACATCACAAAGAGGAAAGCCCATGAAAATAGGTTACACAATGTATTTAATAAGAAGCCAAAAAGTGCAAAAACAATAATGTTCGTGTTGGAGGAGTTGTGAATTAGGTGCACCTGCAGTCTGCAGGTGTACCTAATGTTGTGGCTCTGCAGTCATTCACAACTCCTCCAACACCAACATTATTGTTTTTGCACTTTTTGGCTTCTTATGAAATAACTTTTTTAAATAGATTCAATCTTGCACGTGGAAAGTTTAAGTGTGGGCTTTAGTTGATATAACACATCTACGGCGGGGGTGCAGGAGGCGGGATTACTGCGAGCCTCAGCCAGTGCGTCTTTTGCAGCCGTTTTATGATCGCTCAGCACAAGAAATACGTTACACACATACAGTTGTTGACAAAACACACTGTACATTATATACCTCAGCTAACTAAACTATGGAAATGTATAATATAATTCATATAGCAATACGGTCTCACTGCACAGCAGGCCAGCAGTTAGCCGAGTCCGCAATCCATGTTGAGGCACTGAGTGACGTGCCTCAACTGGCTGCTGTTCACCGCACCGTCTCTTCTCAGTATTTGAACGGCAAATGTGAAAATTCAGCGATTTTGAATAAAAATAATCTAAAACTGGTGAAGTTAAATGGAAAATAACTTTATAGTATAATCACTGGATACATTTAACAATTTAATTAATTTGTTTTCTTTTTACATTTTTTTTCTTTCCATGAGGCAGGTGAGGCGGGGCCTCACCTGCCTCTAGTGACTGCACGTCACTGATTTGTGCATATCCTATTTGCTGATGTTGCTCGATTGTTGTTGTTGTTGTTGTGTTTGCTGTTGTTGTCTCTCTGTCTAATCCCCCTCTGTCTTCCTTTTTTCTCTCTTTCAACCCCCTAGCGTTGGTTGTACCGTATTTTCCGCACTATTAGCCGCACCTAAAAACCACAAATTTACTCAAAAGCTGACAGTGCGGCTTATAACCCGGTGCGCTTTATATATGGATTAATATTAAGATTCATTTTCATAAAGTTTAGGCCTCGCAACTACGGTAAACAGCCGCCATCTTTTTTCCCCGTAGAAGAGGAAGTGCTTCTTCTTCTACGCAAGCAACCGCCAAGGTAAGCACCCGCCTCCATAGAACAGGAAGCGCTTCTTCTTCTACTGTAAGCAACCACCCGCCCCCATAGAAGAAGAAGAAGCGCGCGGATATTACGTTTCATTTCCTTTGTGTGTTTACATCTGTAAAGACCACAAAATGGCTCCTACTAAGCGACAGGTTTCCGGTTCATGAAAAGACGCAATCTCTCCATCCACACACGGACTACTATTTCACAGCAACTGCCTAAAGACTTTCAAGAAAAGCTGGCTACTTTCCGTGCATATTGTAAAAACAAGATAGCTGGAAAAAAAGATCCGGCCAGAGAACATTATCAACATGGACGAGGTTCCACTGACTTTTGATATTCCTGTGAACCGCACTGTGGATACAACGGGAGCACGTACGGTGAATATTCGCACCACAGGGAATGAGAAGTCGTCCTTCACTGTGGTTCTAGCTTGCCATGCTAATGGCCAGAAACTTCCACCCATGGTGATATTCAAAAGAAAGACCTTGCCAAAAGAGACCTTTCCAGCCGGCATCATCATAAAAGCTAACTCGAAGGGATGGATGGATGAAGAAAAGATGAGCGAGTGGTTAAGGTAAGTTTAAGTTTACGCGAAGAGGCCGGGTGGCTTTTTTCACGCAGCTCCGTCCATGTTGATATACGACTCCATGCGCGCCCACATCACGCTGGTTTTTAATATATTATTAAAGTTTGACTGACCTATCCGACTGTTTTTTTGACATTCCTTTAGCGCAGTTAGATGCGGCTTATAACACGGGGCGGCTTATAGGTGGACAAAGTTTTGAAATATGCCGTTCATTGAAGGCGCGGCTTATAACCCAGGGCGGCTTATGGTGCGGAAAATACGGTAGTTGGTTTTAGTCTTTGTTTTCCGAGTGTACTGATATGATTGTTGTGATATTGTATCGGGGCCATTTAATGATGACGAGACATGCAATTATTACATAAGGCTCCTTTAAATTGTAGCGTGTTACTACCCACATCTGTGAGTGCGGCACCATAAAGGTACTGTCATTGTAGGAACGCCTTCAGTAGTTTGCCAATCTGGACTCAATCAAACAGAAGAGAAGGACCAGGAAACTTGCAGGCTGTGCAAAATCAGGTCAAGGACAGAAAGAAAAATGATATTGTATGTTTGTTCTTCTCCCAGCAATCCATCTCAGTCAGGGCGGGGATTTATTTGCTCGATGAGATAATCTGGACCCTTGGACCTGGGCCTGAACCGACCTTCAGTTTTACAGTCGACTCCATCGCACTCCGAAGCCGGACAATGTATGACGGATGAAGGTGTGGTGACAAGTACGTCTTATGGAGCACAAAGACTTGGAGGAGAGTATAAAAGAAAGGGCAGGGCAACTCAAAATGACACACTGACCTAGGGACGCAGTGTAGGTGGAGGCAGGGAAGGCAGCGTAGGTGTATAATGAAGGCAACACATGATGTAAGTGTCTATATGAGTTACATTAGCTTACTATCAAAATGACTTTAAAAGTCTTATATAAGTGTTATAATGAAGGCAACACATGATGTAAGTGTCTATATTAGCTATATATGCCTACTATCAAAATGACTTTAAAAGTCTTATATAAGTGTTATAATGAAGGCAACACATGATGTAAGTGTCTATATTAGCTATATTAGCCTACTATCAAAATGACCTTCAAAAGTCTTATATAAGTGTTATAATGAAGACAACACATGATGTAAGTGTCTATATTAGCCTACTATCAAAAATACTTTAAAAGTCTTATATAAGTGTTATAATAAAGACAACACGTGATGTGTCTATATTAGTTATATTAGCCTACTATCAAACTGACTTTAAAAGTATTGTATAAGTGTTATAATGAAGACAACACATGATGTAAGTGTCTATATTAGCCTACTATCAAAATGACTTTAAAAGTCTTATATAAGTGTTATAATGAAGACAACACATGATGTAAGTGTCTATATTAGCTATATTAGCCTACTATCAAAATGACTTTAAAAGTCTTATACAGGTGTTAAAATGAAGGCAACACATGATGTAAGTGTCTATATTAGCCTACTATCAAAATGACTTTAAAAGTCTTAGACAAGTGTTATAATAAAGACAACACATGGTGTAAGTGTCTATATTAGCCTACTATCAAAATGACTTTAAAAGTCTTATATAAGTGTTATAATGAAGGCAACACATGATGTAAGTGTCTATATGAGTTATATTAGCCTACTATCAAAATGACCTTCAAAAGTCTTATATAAGTGTTAAAATGAAGGCAACACATGATGTAAGTGTCTATATTAGCTATATTAGCCTACTATCAAAATGACCTTCAAAAGTCTTATATAAGTGTTATAATGAAGACAACACATGATGTAAGTGTCTATATTAGCCTACTATCAAAAAGACTTTAAAAGTATAAGTGTTATAATGAAGACAACACATGATGTAAGTGTCTATATTAGCCTACTATCAAAAATACTTTAAAAGTCTTATATAAGTGTTATAATAAAGACAACACGTGATGTGTCTATATTAGTTATATTAGCCTACTATCAAACTGACTTTAAAAGTATTGTATAAGTGTTATAATGAAGACAACACATGATGTAAGTGTCTATATTAGCCTACTATCAAAATGACTTTAAAAGTCTTATATAAGTGTTATAATGAAGACAACACATGATGTAAGTGTCTATATTAGCTATATTAGCCTACTATCAAAATGACTTTAAAAGTCTTATACAGGTGTTAAAATGAAGGCAACACATGATGTAAGTGTCTATATTAGCCTACTATCAAAATGACTTTAAAAGTCTTAGACAAGTGTTATAATAAAGACAACACATGGTGTAAGTGTCTATATTAGCCTACTATCAAAATGACTTTAAAAGTCTTATATAAGTGTTATAATGAAGGCAACACATGATGTAAGTGTCTATATGAGTTATATTAGCCTACTATCAAAATGACCTTCAAAAGTCTTATATAAGTGTTAAAATGAAGGCAACACATGATGTAAGTGTCTATATTAGCTATATTAGCCTACTATCAAAATGACCTTCAAAAGTCTTATATAAGTGTTATAATGAAGACAACACATGATGTAAGTGTCTATATTAGCCTACTATCAAAAAGACTTTAAAAGTATAAGTGTTATAATGAAGACAACACATGATGTAAGTGTCTATATTAGCCTACTATCAAAAATACTTTAAAAGTCTTATATAAGTGTTATAATAAAGACAACACGTGATGTGTCTATATTAGTTATATTAGCCTACTATCAAACTGACTTTAAAAGTATTGTATAAGTGTTATAATGAAGACAACACATGATGTAAGTGTCTATATTAGCCTACTATCAAAATGACTTTAAAAGTCTTATATAAGTGTTATAATGAAGACAACACATGATGTAAGTGTCTATATTAGCTATATTAGCCTACTATCAAAATGACTTTAAAAGTCTTATACAGGTGTTAAAATGAAGGCAACACATGATGTAAGTGTCTATATTAGCCTACTATCAAAATGACTTTAAAAGTCTTAGACAAGTGTTATAATAAAGACAACACATGGTGTAAGTGTCTATATTAGCCTACTATCAAAATGACTTTAAAAGTCTTATATAAGTGTTATAATGAAGGCAACACATGATGTAAGTGTCTATATGAGTTATATTAGCCTACTATCAAAATGACCTTCAAAAGTCTTATATAAGTGTTATAATGAAGACAACACATGATGTAAGTGTCTATATTAGCCTACTATCGAAGGCAGACGCAAATCTTCGTTGACAGAAATGTTGTATTTTAATTTGTATTCTACACATTTTTGCAACATTGGAAATTATTAGTAAAACTTCTCAGAGGCTGAGATAACTCCTGGAAATGACTGACTTAGAATGGCCAAAGGTATAGATGTGTGTGTCCAAGTTAAAGTAAACTGTCTTCTCCTAATGGATTTATTACAATCTTTGCAAGCTGGGTAATGTTTGCTGTGGTCTGGAACAACATGGCACACAAACAACGATGACATACTGTAAGTAAAGGAAATTGATTGGTCTCAAAAATACCTACAAACGAGGCATAATGATGCAATATGTATATACATCCTGATTAGCACTCCAACAAGTCAATAACATCAACAAAGCTCACCTTATTGCATTCACGCACAGTATAAAACGTTTGGTGGACAAAATGAGACAAAGAAGGAGTGGCATTAAGCACGTCTTTCTGTGGCAGCGTCTGAGAAAGTTGTACATGTAAACAAACATACTACCTGCTCAGTGGCCTAGTGGTGTCCGCCTTGAGATGGGTAGGTTGTGAGTTCAAACCCCGGCCGAGTCATACCAAAGACTATAAAAATGGGAGCCATTACCTCCCTGCTTGGCACTCAGCATCAAGGGTTGGAATTGGGGGTTAAATCACCAAAAATGATTCCTGGGCGCGGCCACCACTGCTGCTCACTGCTCCCCTCACCTCCCAGGGGGTGAACAAGGGTGATGGGTCAAATGCAGAGGACACATTTCACCACACTTAGTGTGTGTGTGTGACAATCATTGGTACTTTAACTTGAACTTTAAACTACGATGAGTTCAAGGATCGCTGAAATTAGTAGGACAAAACGGCGCTTGCCAAATACTCTCAGTATGTTTGATGCAAAAAGTGGGATTTCTAACAATTAGAAAGGTTGGTGTCATGTTTGTCCTCCTACACAAACCATATTAAAACAAAAAAAAAAAAAAAGTTCTTCATGCCACAAGGGCGGCGCTAAAGACAACGTACCAATTGTTATTGGTGTGGGAGAAGCGAGACAGGAATGTAGAGTTAAAAAGCATGTGCAGCCAATCAGTTTGCAGTCCAACTGTCATCCCTACAAAGACGCTTTGATGTGAGCGAGGCCTTTTTTTTAAACGTAACCCTGCCGAGTCACAAGGCTGCACCAGCTTTGATCCCAGGCAGGGGACACCCAGGGGCCACAACTAGACGAGGCCATTAAGTCAATGGAGCTGAGGGTCACGTACGATTGTCAGAGTGTGAGTCGAACATGAATCTACAACCTCTGGTAAAAAATAAATAAATGATGGAATCACTCACTTGTACTAGGGTTGTACGGTATACCGGTACTAGTATAGTACCACGGTACTAATGAATCAAAAACGGTACTATACTCTGTTTGAAAAGTACCGGTTCCCCATATATATACAGGTAAAAGCCAGTAAATTAGAATATTTTGAAAAACTTGATTTATTTCAGTAATTGCATTCAAAAGGTGTAACTTGTACATTATATTTATTCATTGCACACAGACTGATGCATTCAAATGTTTATTTCATTTAATTTTGATGATTTGAAGTGGCAACAAATGAAAATCCAAAATTCCGTGTGTCACAAAATTAGAATATTACTTAAGGCTAATATAAAAAAGGGATTTTTAGAAATGTTGGCCAACTGAAAAGTATGAAAATGAAAAATATGAGCATGTACAATACTCAATACTTGGTTGGAGCTCCTTTTGCCTCAATTACTGCGTTAATGCGGCGTGGCATGGAGTCGATGAGTTTCTGGCACTGCTCAGGTGTTATGAGAGCCCAGGTTGCTCTGATAGTGGCCTTCAACTCTTCTGCGTTTTTGGGTCTGGCATTCTGCATCTTCCTTTTCACAATACCCCACAGATTTTCTATGGGGCTAAGGTCAGGGGAGTTGGCGGGCCAATTTAGAACAGAAATACCATGGTCCGTAAACCAGGCACGGGTAGATTTTGCGCTGTGTGCAGGCGCCAAGTCCTGTTGGAACTTGAAATCTCCATCTCCATAGAGCAGGTCAGCAGCAGGAAGCATGAAGTGCTCTAAAACTTGCTGGTAGACGGCTGCGTTGACCCTGGATCTCAGGAAACAGAGTGGACCGACACCAGCAGATGACATGGCACCCCAAACCATCACCCAACCATGCAAATTTTGCATTTCCTTTGGAAATTCGAGGTCCCAGAGTCTGGAAGAAGACAGGAGAGGCACAGGATCCACGTTGCCTGAAGTCTAGTGTAAAGTTTCCACCATCAGTGATGGTTTGGGGTGCCATGTCATCTGCTGGTGTCGGTCCACTCTGTTTCCTGAGATCCAGGGTCAACGCAGCCGTCTACCAGCAAGTTTTAGAGCACTTCATGCTTCCTGCTGCTGACCTGCTCTATGGAGATGGAGATTTCAAGTTCCAACAGGACTTGGCGCCTGCACACAGCGCAAAATCTACCCGTGCCTGGTTTACGGACTATGGTATTTCTGTTCTAAATTGGCCCGCCAACTCCCCTGACCTTAGCCCCATAGAAACTCTGTGGGGTATTGTGAAAAGGAAGATGCAGAATGCCAGACCCAAAAACGCAGAAGAGTTGAAGGCCACTATCAGAGCAACCTGGGCTCTCATAACACCTGAGCAGTGCCAGAAACTCATCGACTCCATGCCACGCCGCATTAACGCAGTAATTGAGGCAAAAGGAGCTCCAACCAAGTATTGAGTATTGTACATGCTCATATTTTTCATTTTCATACTTTTCAGTTGGCCAACATTTCTAAAAATCCCTTTTTTGTATTAGCCTTACACAATATTCTAATTTTGTGACACACGGAATTTTGGATTTTCATTTGTTGCCACTTCAAATCATCAAAATTAAATGAAATAAACATTTGAATGCATCAGTCTGTGTGCAATGAATAAATATAATGTACAAGTTACACCTTTTGAATGCAATTACTGAAATAAAGCAAGTTTTTCAAAATATTCTAATTTACTGGCTTTTACCTGTAAGCCGCACTGTCAGCTTTTGAGTAAATTTGTGGTTTTTAGGTGCGGCTAATAGTGCGGAAAATACGGTACTTGCCGTAGTTTTGAAGCAATGCATGATGGTCAGTGTATTAACGTGCCGGCTGGAATAAACACACGCCATTTTTGTTGCGTTTCGCTTGATTGTAAAATATGTGGATGGAGAGGGGGTGTGACGTTCATATGTTGTCAATATTCAGTGTTTTATCCGTCGTAGAAAAATTTAAAATTCCATTCTATTTTTTTAAGGCGGTCTGTCATAATGTTTTTAGCATTCAATCTGACATTATTGTGAGGTTTTGTATTAGTGTTCCTAAAAAAAAAAAGACACATTTAAAATAAGTGGAGTCCCATTTGATGAAGTCTTTACATACGCACACACATTTGTTTGGACCGTTTTGCTTCTTGTGGACAGATTCACGATGCTAAAAGCGAATTCATCATGTCGCATTATATCATTCCTCCCCCATCCGCTCCTTCATCCTGTTATGCGGCTGCTGGCAACCTCCCAAAGCTATTCCAGCCCTGAGCTCCTTCTCCTCCTCTGGTTTCACCTCTTACATCGGCCAACAAAATGTCGGCCCCAGCTGAAACCTTCCCTTTCTCTCTCTCTCTCTCTCTCTCTCTCTCTCTCTCTCTCCTTCCCCTGCTGTCCAAGCGATTTGCACAGCGGTTACATAAGCGCTAAGGTCAAAATGTGGCTGCTGTTGTCAAGGGAGACGTAGAACAGCAGGTCTTTCGAGGAGGTGTGTGTGTGTATGTGTGTGTGTGTGTGTGTGTGTCGAGTGAAGGGATAAACAGCCATTGGCTGAATGGATAAATCAGCAGCAGTGGCTTTAAAAAAAGTGAGGATTTGCATCGGAAGATTGAACTTACACTATATTGCCAAAAGTATTTGGCCACCTGCCTTGACTCACGTATGAACTTGAAGTGCCATCCCAGTCCTAACCCATAGGGTTCAATATGACACCTTTTGCAGCTATTACAGCTTCAACTCTTCTGGGATAAGGCTGTCCACAAGGTTGCGGAGTGTCTTTATAGGGATTTTCCACCATTCTTCCAAAAGCGCATTGGTGAGGCCTGGCTCTCAGTCTCCGTTCTAATTCATCCCAAAGGTGTTCTAATCGGGTTCAGGTCAGGACTCTGTGCAGGCCAGTCAAGTTCATCCGCACCAGACTCTATCATCCATGTCTTTATGGACCTTGCTTTGTGCACTGGTGCACAGTCATGTTGGAAACTGTAAATGGTAAATGGGTTATACTTGTATAGCGCTTTTATAAAGAAATAAATAAATGGGTTGTACTTGTATAGCCCTTTTCTACCTTCAAGGTACTCAAAGCGCTTTGACAGTATTTCCACATTCACACACACATTCACACACTGATGGCGGGAGCTGCCATGCAAGGCGCTAACCAGGAGCAAGGGGTGAAGTGTCTTGCCCAAGGACACAACGGACGTGACTAGGATGGTAGAAGGTGGGGATTGAACCCCAGTAACCAGTAACCCTCCGATTGCTGGCACGGCCACTCTACCAACTTCGCCACGCGTCGCCGTCCCCAAGGGTGAAGTATCTTGCTCAAGGACACAACGGACTTGACGAGGTTGGTAGAAGGTGGGGATCGAACAAGGAACCCTCAGGTTGCTGGCACGGCCACTCTACCAACTTCGCCACGCGTCGCCGTCCCCAAGGGTGAAGTATCTTGCTCAAGGACACAACGGACTTGACGAGGTTGGTAGAAGGTGGGGATCGAACAAGGAACCCTCAGGTTGCTGGCACGGCCACTCTACCAACTTCGCCACGCGTCGCCGTCCCCAAGGGTGAAGTATCTTGCTCAAGGACACAACGGACTTGACGAGGTTGGTAGAAGGTGGGGATCGAACAAGGAACCCTCAGGTTGCTGGCACGGCCACTCTACCAACTTCGCCACGCGTCGCCGTCCCCAAGGGTGAAGTATCTTGCTCAAGGACACAACGGACTTGACGAGGTTGGTAGAAGGTGGGGATCGAACAAGAAACCTTCAGGTTGCTGGCACGGCCACTCTACCAACTTCGCCACGCGTCGCCATCCCCAAGGGTGAAGTATCTTGCTCAAGGACACAACGGACTTGACGAGGTTGGTAGAAGGTGGGGATCGAACAAGGAACCCTCCGATTGCTGGCACGGACACTCTACCAACTTCGCCACGCGTCGCCGTCCCCAAGGGTGAAGTATCTTGCTCAAGGACACAACGGACTTGACGAGGTTGGTAGAAGGTGGGGATCGAACAAGGAACCTTCAGGTTGCGGGCACGGCCACACTACCAACTTCGCCACGCGTCGCCGTCCCCAAGGGTGAAGTATCTTGCTCAAGGACACAACGGACTTGACGAGGTTGGTAGAAGGTGGCGATCGAACAAGGAATCCTCAGGTTGCTGGCACGGCCACTCTACCAACTTCGCCACGCGTCGCCGTCCCCAAGGGTGAAGTATCTTGCTCAAGGACACAACGGACTTGACGAGGTTGGTAGAAGGTGGGGATCGAACAAGGAACCCTCAGGTTGCTGGCACGGCCACTCTACCAACTTAGCCACGCGTCGCCGTCCCCAAGGGTGAAGTATCTTGCTCAAGGACACAACGGACTTGACGAGGTTGGTAGAAGGTGGGGGATCGAACAAGGAACCCTCAGGTTGCTGGCACGGCCACTCTACCAACTTCGCCACGCGTCGCCGTCCCCAAGGGTGAAGTATCTTGCTCAAGGACACAACGGACTTGACGAGGTTGGTAGAAGGTGGGGATCGAACAAGGAACCTTCAGGTTGCGGGCACGGCCACACTACCAACTTCGCCACGCGTCGCCGTCCCCAAGGGTGAAGTATCTTGCTCAAGGACACAACGGACTTGACGAGGTTGGTAGAAGGTGGCGATCGAACAAGGAATCCTCAGGTTGCTGGCACGGCCACTCTACCAACTTCGCCACGCGTCGCCGTCCCCAAGGGTGAAGTATCTTGCTCAAGGACACAACGGACTTGACGAGGTTGGTAGAAGGTGGGGATCGAACAAGGAACCCTCAGGTTGCTGGCACGGACACTGTACGAACTTCGCCACGCATCGCCGTCCCCAAGGGTGAAGTATCTTGCTCAAGGACACAACGGACTTGACAAGGTTGGTAGAAGGTGGGGATCGAACAAGGAACCTTCAGGTTGCTGGCACGGCCACTCTACCAACTTCGCCACGCGTCGCCGTCCCCAAGGGTGAAGTATCTTGCTCAAGGACACAACGGACTTGACGAGGTTGGTAGAAGGTGGGGATCGAACAAGGAACCTTCAGGTTGCTGGCACGGCCACTCTACCAACTTCGCCACGCGTCGCCGTCCCCAAGGGTGAAGTATCTTGCTCAAGGACACAACGGACTTGACGAGGTTGGTAGAAGGTGGGGGATCGAACAAGGAACCCTCAGGTTGCTGGCACGGACACTGTACGAACTTCGCCACGCATCGCCGTCCCCAAGGGTGAAGTATCTTGCTCAAGGACACAACGGACTTGACGAGGTTGGTAGAAGGTGGGGATCGAACAAGGAACCTTCAGGTTGCTGGCACGGACACTCTACCAACTTCGCCACGCGTCGCCGTCCCCAAGGGTGAAGTATCTTGCTCAAGGACACAACGGACTTGACGAGGTTGGTAGAAGGTGGGGATCGAACAAGGAACCCTCAGGTTGCTGGCACGGCCACTCTACCAACTTCGCCACGCGTCGCCGTCCCCAAGGGTGAAGTATCTTGCTCAAGGACACAACGGACTTGACGAGGTTGGTAGAAGGTGGGGATCGAACAAGGAACCCTCAGGTTGCTGGCACGGCCACTCTCCCAACCACGCCACGCCGTCCCTGTTCCCACAAGGTCGGGAGCGTGGAATTGTCCAAAATGTTTTGGTATCCTGGTGCTTCAAAGTTCCTTTCACTGGAACTAAGGGGCCAAGCCCAACTCCTGAAAAAGTACCCCACACCATAATTCCTCCTCCACCAAATTTCACACTCGGCACAATGCACTCCGAAATGTAGCGTTCTCCTGGCAACCTCCAAACCCAGCTCTGCAGAAAGTCGGCGACCTCTTTGCACGATGCGCTTCAGCATCCACTGACCCCTCTCTGTCAGTTTACGTAGCCTACCACTTGGTGGCTGGGTTGCTGTTGTTCCCAAACTCTTCCATTTTCTTATAATAAAGCCGACAGTGTCACGACCACAATGCGCCCTCATCCTTGCGCTCTGGTCGCACCTCGGGACACGCCCACGACCGCGCACTTCCACTGACGCGCCACGCACGTCTCCGCCCTGCAGCAGCCGCCAGCTGCAATCATTTACCGGCAATCAGCACACCTGCCTGTAATGAAGGAGCTGCCTTCATAAGCCTGGACAACCTGGCATGCCGGTGCCGGAATATAGTCTTCTGTTCGCGTACAGTAAGCCACGTCCTGCTTGATGTAATCCTGCTCTCTCTGTGTTTTTCTTGTGTCGTCCCCGCAGTGCCCTCCGTCACCTGGAATGTGAGCTGTGCGTCTCACTTTTCCCTATATCTCCCTCTGGACTCTGACTGCCTCCTTCGTTCCTCCACTCCTCGCTCGCCCCTGGATTCTGACGCCTCTCTCTCGCCCCGGATCACCTGCCTGCCCCATGGACTTCCGTGTTCTTTCGCTCTCACCAACACTTACGGTAAAACCCTCCAGTTAAATACTACACATAGTCTTACACCATACACACTCTTGGATCTAGTTCACACATCCATCCATCCATCCATCCAGCAGCCTAAGCAGGGAAGCCCAGACTTCCCTCTCCCCAGCCACTTCGTCCAGCTCCTCCCGGGGGATCCCGAGGCGTTCCCAGGCCAGCCGGGAGACATAGTCTTCCCAACGTGTCCTGGGTCTTCCCCGTGGCCTCCTACCGGTCGGACGTGCCCTAAACACCTCCCGAGGGAGGCGATCAGGTGGCATCCTGACCAGATGCCCGAACCACCTCATCTGGCTCCTCTCCATGTGGAGGAGCAGCGGCTTTACTTTGAGTTCCTCCCGGATGACAGAGCTTCTCACCCTATCTCTAAGGGAGAGCCCCGCCACCCGGCGGAGGAAACTCATTTGGGCCGCTTGTACCCGTGATCTTGTCCTTTCGGTCATAACCCAAAGCTCATGACCATAGGTGAGGATGGGAACGTAGATCGACCGGTAAATTGAGAGCTTTGCCTTCCGGCTCAGCTCCTTCTTCACCACAACGGATCGATACAGCGTCCGCATTACTGAAGACGCCGCACCGATCCGCCTGTCGATCTCACGACCGTTTGGCGTGTAAGCGCAAACCACAGTCAGGACCCGTCCCCCTACCCGAAGGCGGAGGGAAGCTACTCTCTCATCCACCGGGTTGAACTCCAACGTGCAGGCTCTGAGCCGGGGGGCAACAAGAATTGCCACCCCCAGCCCGCCAGAGTGGAAGAGAGTCCAGCCCCTCTCGAGAGAACTGGTTCCATAGCCCTTGCTGTGCGTCGAAGTGAGTCCGACTATATCTAGCCGGAACTTCTCGACCTCGCGCACTAGCTCAGGCTCCTTACCCCGCAGCGAGGTGACGTTCCACGTCCCAAGAGCTAGCTTCTGTAGCCGAGGATCTGACCGCCAAGTGCCCTGACCTCGGCTGCTGCCCAGCTCACACTGCACCCGACCTCTATGGCCCCTGCTATGGGTGGTGAGCCCATTGGAGGGGGGACCCACGTTGCCTATTCTGGCTGTGCCCGGCCCGGCCACCAGGCGCTCGCCATCGTGCCCCGCCTCCGGGCCTGGCTCCAGAGGGGGGCCCCGGTGACCCGCGTCCGGGCGAGGGAAATCTGGGTCCTTTATTTGTATTCGTCATGGAGGTCTTCCATTTCATTAGTTTATATTATTATTGTTTTATTAAGGAACATAGTGCGCGCCATGAAGGTGTCAAAGTGAGTGTGAGAGAAGAAGTAGCGCCTCTGTGCTGAGCTGCTCCACTAACCTAGTTTGAGTAATCTCTGCCTGTTTCATAACACCGCTGCCAGAACATTGCGTCATAAGGCCTCCCTGTTACGACTGTCCACCCCCTCGTCGCCACTGACGTGGTCTTTCCTGCACACATGTTGATAATAGCCCCGCGGTACAACTCCAGCACAATGTGGCTTGATGGCGACAAAATGACAACAACAAAACAACTTGAGTATTTGACACTGATAAACACCCCGTCGTGCAACATTTGCTGTGATCTGAAACGTCATGACAAGGAGGGAACTGGAACCAGGCAGAATCCAACCCTGACAAGGTCACCGGGTGTAAACTTCTCCATGGTCAATTGGCCTTCTGTGAGCAATTATCGAACATTTCATGCACATACAGAGGAGAACAGTTTTACATCTAATGTGTCTCTGATAGAGATGCGCGGTTTGCGGACACAACCGCGGAGTCCGCGGATTATCCACGGGTCGTGCGGTTGACCCCAGAAAAG